>NW_008623558.1:12253-47900 GCF_000691845.1 Merops nubicus | reverse complement strand
CCCTTATGATTCTATGATTCTGTGATCCAGCATTGCCAGATCACCAATAAAGCATGTCCCTAAGCACCTCTTCTGGAGTGAGGATGGATTACAAATCACTGCTATATGAGTTTTTCCACTTTGCTTGGTATACCTAAGTATTAGCACCAGAAAGAAAAAAAAAAAAAAAAGAAAACAGAAAGAAGGCTTCTGTGGCATTTTGGAACACATACTTACAAACCAATCCTTGCAAAACACCTGGAAGGCGAATCTTGATCTAGTCTCTGCAAGCAAGTCTGAATTGTACTGACTGGCATTTAAATCTATTCCAAAAGACCTGGAAGCCCAGAGGCTGTAGCAGTCCTCCTGTAGCGGTAAGATCTTGCTTTAAGGATCGTTTATGAGTGACAGAGAAATGAAAAGAGATTTTAACTTTGATTTCCAGGCAACTGCATTCATTTCTAAGCTGTATTCCAAATTCTGGGTTGTAAAACTAAGTTCTTCACATGAAAATATTTGTAGAGTGCAAACAAACTTGGACATAGTCTCCAGAGAAATAAAACAGCTTTAATTGATAAATGGATTAATTTATAATTTCAGTACTAGTCCAGCTGTATAGGATATGCCTTATTTGCTCAAGCCATCTGAGACCTAGATGTTTAATCAAAAGTAATCCCCCTGCAGGGTTAGTGGAGAGAGAGTTAATTTCAGAGGGCAATTTATCCTATCCAGCTTGGACACACATTTTATAACACTGTGAATCATACCCTTGAAGTGCTTATTAAGTAGCAGACAGGAGTTTTTTAGACATGCTTCTTTCTGATGGCTGATGACAGGGAAAAAAGATTAGCATACAAAGATTCTTATCACCACTCACTTCTAATACTGTGAGCAGTAGCCTATTTGTCATTCATGCTGCTTTTCTACCTGCAAACCCACAACTCCTGGACTCATTAAGTGGTCAAAGAACATGAAAGAACAAGACCATCAGTGCCAGAACCAATTGAGCCTGAAACAGGTTCACAATGAAAGGGAAACGCTGAGAGGTGACAGTCCTGGCAAAGGATGGAAGCACCAACCTATAGACCTGGCTTGTCTCTCAGGGGGAATGCTGACTGCCATGAGGCCTCTGGGCTATCAATTCTTGCTGCTCATCCATGAGATTGCCACCAATAATGTTGCCAGGTATGATCTTGAGAATATCAAGAGTGACTGTTGATGTCTGAAGATGAGTGTGAAGCATCTCCAGTTTCTATGAACTGGTTTTCACTCTTTCTGTCTCACACTTCCTGTGTTGATAATGGAATTAAGTGCCCCCAACAGTCATCTAAATCTGGCAAATATTTTGTTTCAGTTTCTGATTGATTCCTAGTGAGAGGCTGTTTCTGACAAACAGGAGAAGTTTGCACTCCAACTGGTTGTTCTGGTGGAACTAGCAGGTATGGCCACCACCTCAGATTTAGATAGTTCTTGAAGATCTCACTACTGCAGGTCAGTCCAAGAATTAAAACAAGGACCTTTTAAAAAAATTGCTGTAATTTGCTTCCAACTGCTAAGTTTGCATATGTGTTTGAATGAAAGAAGGTAATGGACACTTTGATTTAGAAACTTTTTCTATCTGTTCTTTTGTATCAAAATAAATGTCAAAATGTGATAAGGTTACTGTATTTTATTTCTGTCAACATCATTCTCAATAGGAAGGATTTCACTCATTATTTGTGGATTGCTGCTTTACAATTATATCTTAATTGACTTGATCACCAACTTGAACACTTAATATTACACTATCATTAACACATTTATTATTCATCTAAATCATACAATTAAAGCAATTAAAATGGTTGTCTTTTAAACACTTGGTTCGCTGATCTTTAATTAGATGTCTATGAACTGAATTACATGGAAAAGGTGCTAAATGTTATGATTGTAATGAAGGGATTTATTTGCCATATTATACAGGACTGATTTAGATAAATGTTGTATATATCACAACAAGCCGCCTCCTTGATACTTTCTGGTTAACCAGTGATTTGGAGACTACCTAATAAATGTCATAGTAGGAATCTTCCTCCATTTTTAATCCTGGTATTAATGGAGCCTAAACATAATGAAGCAATTCAAACCCAAAGTTTAACCTATAATATATTAAAAGTTTGGTTGGTTTTTTTTGGGGTTTTTTTGTTGGTTTTTTTTTTTTTGTTTGTTTTTTTGTTTTTTTGTTTTTTTTCTGTCACCCATTTTCACAGAAAGAAAGATTCTGATTTTATGTGTGTAGGCTATATGTGCACCTTTGGCCCTTGTCTGCATCCTCTCAGCTGTTAGTTTTCATGTATATTATTCCCCTATCTTAAGAAATTAAATTCATAGCACAGTAGGTAAGAATTTTCACTTAAATATGTAGAAAAAAAATCATAAGGTTGGACAGGATTCTTTCTATGAATACACCAGCTTAGTGTTTCCTCTCAGTCAAAAAAGCAAGTTCAAGGAACAGAGAACAAAACAGGAAATATAATTATGCCATTGTATAAATCTATGGTTTGTTTATATCTTAAATTCTGAGTGCAGATGTAATCCACTAATTTCTAAGACATTAACAGAATATTGAAGGAAGAATATCATCAAAGGTATGAACCTTTTTTTCCTTCCATATGAGGAACGGCTTAGTTGCTAAGTATTTTCAGTCTGGAAAAGAGGTGATTCAGAGGATGTATACTACAGGCCTATAAAATCATGAAAAGCATGAAGAGGTTGAATAAAATTTCATTATTCATTTTGTCTTATAATACAAGAAGAATAGTAGGAGCTATTAGTCAAAGTTAGTTGAAGCGAGGTGTGAAACAAACCAGAGGAAATGGTTATTCATGAAAGGGCAGAAGACATATGGGAGCCCTTGCCAATGAATAACAACGAAAACAAAAGATTTCAGAAGAAACTGAGGAATCAGTTGGAAGAGATTTTCTTTACTATGCAGTGTAGAAAGCTGAATATTTTTAATAGGGAATTTAATTTTTTTTTTTTTCACAAAATCTGCTTTCACAATCTAACCAGGAAAACAAACAAATGAACAAACAAACAGGTGACAAATAAACAAAAGTGAACATTTTTTTTTTACTAAGAAGCACTGTAATATATTTTGGGTGTCTTATGTCCTTGCCCTTTTTGAAACAATATGTTTGGATTAAATAGGGAGTCTGTGCTGCATCCTGACTTCTGTCTTGATTGTTTAGCTATCAAGTCTGAGACCGTCTGACTGGGCAAACAGTCAGAATAGGGACACAAGACACCTGAACTGCATTTTCTATAAATATTTCTGACAACAGCAGTGTTTTATGTTTTGTTGATGAAAGTTTATATATTACAGAGAAAGTGATTTAAAATATTAATCTTTCAGTCAAAATCTTCAGTTTATGATATTTTGCTGCAAATTCAGCATTTCCAAAGCTTCAGAAATCTGAAGAGGTGTAGTCAGGAGCATGGGCTAATTTCTGAAATGCTGAATAATGTTATATCCAAGGGACATATTGTCAACCAGAAGCTGAGCTACAGCTTTGTTTTTTCTTCTTTCTGTATTTTTTTGAGTAGCCTACTTAACATACTCCATTTCACCTCTCCTTATATAGATAGGTGATAATATTTCACTGTTTCCCATGGATATGAGAGGACAAAAACCCATTAATGTCTAAGACATGTTCAGGTCTTATATTGATGAGGATCATACAAGTGCTTAGCGGGATAATACAGTATTCTGGCTGTGCTCTTTTAATGAAGCCATTAACAATTCACAAAAGCCAGTGATGAATTTTAAGCAATGAATAGAACAAGCAGTAGTTAATTTCAGAAAAGCTTTGATAATGTTCTCAAACTGCAAAACTAAGAGTACCAAATAATTAACAGGGGAGGTAGTTAGAAGTGATGCAATAACACAGGAAACTTGATAGGTAAGATCGTTATATAGTCCAGGGATACAAAGATTCTCCAAATCAGGTTAATCTTCCTACTATTAAATGATAAAAGCAAAAAATCTGCTTCATTATATTTCTTAATTGAGACTTATCCAGCAGTACAACAAAACCTGAAAGATCACAAGAATGATAGCTATGAGTAGGAGCACTTCCAGGAACCTCAGGGTATTTCAAGCTGCAGCTCAATTAATGACACATTTTTCCATCTTTTTTTTTTTCCCCAGCTCCTTATAACCTCTATCTTCTATAACCTGGGAGGAGAGTCCCTTACTGGTGGTTCTACTCTCTACTGTGTTGCTTCAGAAAGGTTTTTAATAGATTAATCTTACACCACCATTTTCCATAATCTGCCCTCTTCTGTTCTAACTGTTCTTTTGTGTACAAAAGTTCAAAGCAAACTTCAAATTTTCATTTCCTTATTTAAACTTTGTACTACAACCTTCTTACCATTACTTAAAGACTATGCCTATGGTACCAAGAAAAAGGGGCATATAAGCCAAGTCCTGCCCCCAAGGACAAGTGTTACTAATTATATTTAATTTGCTTCTGTTAGTCCCATTTATTAGAAGATTTTTTTTGCACATAGGGAAAGTGAAGACTTCTTGTGACCCTCTTTTATCTAGTACTGATGTATCCTCTGCCTGAAAGTACTCCTGTTTATTTTTAAATGGTTCTTCATAGATGGAAAAAAAAAAGGACAAAACCTTTTTTTATGAGGATATTCATAGCAATTAGAATACTTATGGAAATGTAGTTAAGCATATGCATGACTGGGCTTATATCTAAATTAAAGAAGATTCTTAAGTGTTTTATCACTCAACTGTGTACATGTGAAACTAATAGCTTCATTAATACAATAGAAATGAATAAAGTTATACAGCATGAAGATTTTAATTGATTTCCAACAGTTTCATATATTTTTGTATTTCCAATTTTATTTCTATTTTTTACAAATTTAATGGTAATAACAGATATATGTCAAATTCTACTCAGGTAGATGACAAGAAAACAACCCAAAACCAACCAACCAAACCAAAACCTTTGAATGCATCAAGTGATATATTTCCTTATGTTTAGATATTTCACAGAATCACAGAATCACAGAACATGAGAGGTTTGAAGGGACTTCGAAAGATCATCCAGTACAACCCCCCTGCTAGAGCAGGATCACCCAGATCAGGTCACACAGGAACGTGTCCAGACAGGGTTTGAATGTCTTCAGAGAAGGAGACTTCACAGCCCCTCCGGGCAGCCTGCTCCAGGGCCCTGTCACCCTCACCATAAAAAGTTTTTCCTTATGTTCACCCGAAACCGCCTATGATCCAGCTTGTGCCCATTGCCCCATGTCCTATCACTGGATGTCACTGAGAATAGCCTGACTCCATTCTCCAGACACTTGCCCTTTACATATCTATAGACATTAATGAGGTCACCCCTCAGTCTCTTTTCCTCCAGGCTGCAGAGACCCAGTTCTCTCAGCCTTTCCTCATAAGGGAGATGTTCCACTCCCTTAATCATCTTTGTGGGTCTGCACTGGACTGCCTTCAGTAGCTCCCTGTCTTTCTTGAACTAGGGTGCCCAGAACTGGATACAGTACTCCAGGTGGGGCCTCATAAGCACAGAGTACGGGGGGTAGAGAACCTCCCTCAACCTGCTTGGCCACCCTATTCTCAATGCATCCCAGGATGCCATTGGCCTTCTTGGCCACAAGGGCACATTGTTGGCTCGTGGTCATCCTCTAGGAGTCCACCAGGACTCCTAGATCTTTTTCCCCAGAGCTGCTCTCCAACAGATCAGCCCTCCAACCTGTACTGATACATGGGGTTTCTCTTTCCCAGATGCAGTACTTTACACTTGCCATTGTTGAACTTCGTTAAATTTCTCCCTACCATTTCTCCAGTTATAAAGTTTCCTCAAACAACATGCCACAAATCACTTCAGAATCTGTAGGTTAATTTAAAATAAATAAATAAAATAGAAATACCAACAGAAATGAGATGGTTGCATGTTCTTCAAAATCTCAGCAGAGCTCAGTTTCATCCCACTTCCTTAACTACTCTGCCGATACTTCTACAGGGAGCTAATTCTCCTCTTCTGACACACAGAGCTATTGGAATTGTCCTGCAGAAATGTCTCTCTCTCTATGTCCTAAATTCCCTACTAAGATTTTGATGATGCAGTAGTGGTTTTAGTTACCTTGATTATATATCTATGATCAACTGGAAGGAATAGAAACCTGTTTTTTCTTTACCTCTATAGGTGATTCCCATCTGCTCACATCCACTTCTTTGCTTTCTCTAGATCCCAGCTGCTGCCATAATTATATACAGGTATATACTTCATAAAATACTTTCTGTAGGCAGACAGGTTATATCCAAATTTAGATCATTATAATGTCTCATCTTTCATTTATCGATGTATGGATTGGCATGAATGAACTGATAAAAACATGGGTGTGCTCCTATCTGAAAATGAAGTAAATGTACAGTGTAGTAATTCAACATGCGTAAGAGTGTGCAGGCTTATTTCCAGGACTCAGTATTTTGGCAGTGATTCTGTCATCATTCTGAGCTTTTTTATATTCTATCTAGGACCAACAGCTGTGTTTATTCATTTGGCTTCTGCTGTTCAGAGGTCACAGTTACAGGATGGTATTTCCATTTTTAAATATTGATGTGGAGTTAAGCTACATAGTGGAGGTCCCAAATCTTCTCTTCTTTCAGAGTGAGGCAAACTTTTTGGAAACTCTGGAGGCAAAAGATATTTTTGAGGGTATCCTTAAATGCAATGACAAAG
This sequence comes from Merops nubicus, assembly GCF_000691845.1. Lineage (NCBI taxonomy): Eukaryota > Metazoa > Chordata > Aves > Coraciiformes > Meropidae > Merops > Merops nubicus. Next base: position 41,163 of record NW_008623558.1, on the reverse strand, counting down.
TATAACCAGAAGTTATGTAATGAGCAGAATCGGAAATCTTCTCACAAGAAAGTTAGAATGTCATGTACAGTAATCCAGAGGTGCTCCTGCCACCCATCCATAATGTGAACCAGCAGGCACAACTTCATCATGCAGTCTGGTATTCCTCCACAATGAGCAATGCAGGGTGGTACTGCCAATATGGACTTCCTCAAAGTTCTCAATCAAGCTTAACCTCATTCAGTGTGCAAGCATCTACACAGATAACAAAGGATACCCTAAAAATCCCTGAAAACTACACAAGCACTCTCCTCTAATGCCTGTTTAATAGCATAGTCTTCAGTCTTCCACAGGGTTTTCAGTTGCTACTTTTTCTCGTCTTGTTAGATTTGATCTTATCATGAATATTTCATATTTCCTACTATGATATATTAGAACTATATGTCGTGTAGTTCCTCCTATGATATAGATGATCTATAATTTATTGCTGCATTTTCATGTTCAATGGATAAAAACTAGTGTCCTTTGCGTGACCTTTTGTCCTCTCTACCTGTCCTCCAAGTGATAAAAACAGCTACCATGCTGCTGGACTTGCAGAATTACTGTGTGAGCTGTCTGCTCTTAGCAAGCTACTCATCTTTCACTAACTTTCCCACCCTCTTTCATTTTACAGCTTCCACTCTCATACTGTCAGAATAAGACAGGGCTGACTTCTTGCCTCAGGCAGAAAAAGTGGCTGTCCCCTTCCCAGGGTGCACAGATGTATGGCTGCCCTAATGGATAACATCAGTGCATAGCTTGGAGATTCCCCTTCATTTACTTGAACTACTATTTTCTATACCTCCTGAGCCCTCACAGTGATGAACTGGCTTTTAGTGTAATAATATTTTGAAGAGAGGCAAAATGGAACCACCGATCTGCCCCCTTCAAACCAGTTTCTCTAATGAATGCCTGAAGTCCTGTCCTCCAACTGATCACAACACAAAACACCTCTGAACCAGCAGTCCGGGACACCTCTCACTGCCTACAATTAATGCTAGAGAGAATGATCCACATTGACTCCATCCACATATGGATATAAAATGTAAAATGACTGGCTGAAGGATCCCCCAGGCTTGGGTGGAAGATGGGAGATTGGTATCTCTAGGTTGGCTGGCAACCCCTGCCCCTGCAACAGCAAAACAATTTACAAGAGCAAAAAAACCCATTATGGTGCTCAGTGGTATTTAAAATGGACAAAGAACAAAAACAGCTTTGTTGTTTTCCTTGCTTTATACAGCAGGTCTGGCAGCATTACAGCTCTCTAAGGATACCTGAGCTAACGATCATTCATTCTTTTTGTGATCCAAGAAGGCAGAGGAAAACAAATTAAATGGATGAATGTATGGCAAACTCTCCACTTTTTTAAATTTGGGAAGGCAGGGGACGAGACGTCTCTCAAGGCTAACAAAGAGAAGAACATTAGAGTTTAGGTCTACCATGAGAACTTGTAGAAGTGGTCTTTGTAATAGACACCATACTGGCCAAAAAATGGCCAAGAAGGATCTTGGAGTGGTGCAGGTGCATGAAAATACGATTTGGAGAAATTTTCAGTGTAATGAAAAATAATCTGGGTAACTTTTCCTTGGTCCCTTTCCCTTTTCACAACATACCTTTCAGTAGCTACAGCTCTACAAAATTCAGAGATGCTTTCTATTCACTCTGCTGTCTGTGGGAGCACTGTTTCTTTCCCACATAGCATTAGACAAAACAGCTTCTGCATTTCCACCTTTGAATTCTACTTGCCAGTGAAATCTAGTGATTTCGGTCAAGGCATTCCAATCCTCATGGTTCCTCAACAGTGGCTAGGCAGAACCAAGCAAAAATCAGACAGATGAATAAATATAAAATAACAGCACAGCTACAGAGTGATACTAAATAATAATCACAATAAAATACGAGTTGACCCCAGGCATTTCCTTCTACAGCTTTTCCAATATATCCCACACTGCATCACAGAAAAATCTCACAATACCAACAATCCCACAGGAGAACAAAAACCACTGCAGCCTCACCTACCTGGCTTGCAATTCACATAACAAAAGGCCCTAAAGCCTTTGAGCAAACTCAGTGCAAAGTAATACCCTCTGCTGTCCTGATAGACAAGTCTGCTAGGTCTAAACCTAGGATGATGTTCTGGAAACACTTCATTAGGTTTATTTTGTTGGCATGTTTCTCACAATAGTTCTCTTTAGCAAGCTGAGCCTGTCTGTAAGCACAAGATATAATTGGCCACAACCCCATCTGTAGCAATTTTTGAGAGTTTTTGCTAACAAAGATTTCAAAGTGTGTGATTTTTTTATTACTCTAAAAATACATTTAATGATTACTCAAATAACATTTGGCTGGATAATTACAAATACAGCTCTCCTATCAGTCTATTGTTCAGTAGCAGGCTGATCAATAGAGTTTTGTTCACTCACTGTGTATAGGATTTCTGAAGAAAGACTGAGCATCATTTGTACAGTAAAAAAGATCTAATGGACACTTCAAAGGAAAGTACTGTGCCTGACCATCCATGTGATCTCATTTCACCTCTCTAACCTTCTGTTTCCCCTCCCATGTTTTATTTCGTCTCTCAGTCTAAAGAGCTCTTTGTAATGGGCTGACAGTGTGATTAAATAATACCTAGTAAAACAAAATTCCTGTCTTGCAGAGGAATAACAATGACGTTTGTTATTAACAGTGGAAATTCTACTGCCACTTTCCTTATTTCCCACAATAAAGGCTATATGTTTGTAAGTATTTCAGAGATTTTCCACTTAAAACCTGAAAAATAATATCTAGGCTCCTACATGGCATATGTGCTTTTGAAAAATTATCCTAACTCCATTAATTCAGCTTCATTGCCAAAGTCTGAAACACACTACCAGAATTGCATTCATTCTTCATACTATGCATTCTAGAAAAAAAAGACATTTGTGCACTTAAATAGTCAAGCATAATTTGTTAGGAGAGTTTTACAGGTCTTTTTGAAAATGTGACCTTTAATGCTGCTGTGCTTTGGAGAAAAATGTCAAGTTTTTATTATTCATTTTTTTAGTTAGCATAAATTGCAATATACTGACAAGGAAAGATACACTTTGACTGAGAAAAAAAAAAAATTAGCTTTCCAAGTAAAACATGTGAACTTTTGCCTAAATGAAGGGGCTGTCAAGCTTTAAAAACTAGCTTGTCTACTGGGTAAAAGACACAGACTGTCTCATGCTAATACTGCAGTAAACTGTACATCTCATATGCCAGAGGTGCAGATGGCTGTTTGACTTTAACCTGGCTTTGCCAAAGTAACCTTTCCAACACTTCCATTTTAGGTTGTCTTTTAGGTTGCACATACTAAAGGCTAAATAAAATAATTGAAGATATATAGATATTGACATAGAGACATAGAGTTGGAGATAAATTTTGTTCCTTAAAAACACAGCATGCTGACAAACAGCAAAAATAAATGACAGATATTGAGGATAAAAATTATTGGTTAGGGCAAAATACATAGTACTTGTAGGCCTCTATTTTGTCTCTTCTGGTGACCAGAAACTTTCAAAAATAACTGCAGGAAGAATCCCATAAAAGGCAATTGGTGAGACATGCCTAACACAAGACTCCTGCAAGCCTGAGGCAATCTATGGAAGTCTAATGCATAAAGCGACCTGTCTTATACATTTTTATTAAAGCAGACACTTGAACAAAAAGAGACACAGTATAAAGATAAAGTGACAATAAGAAATGTTCTAAATTTTCTCCCTGTCACTTTATTACCCTCCAGAGGTGTTTACTGTGAAGTCCTCTTGCTCTTCTCTGTCATCTTTTTGGCCACAGCATGCCTTCACCATGTTAAAGAGATGTAGAAATTAGATGGCAGGATTGAAACTCTCACTTTTATCAGTTTGTGTAATGTGCATTTTGAGAGTGGTAACATCTGTCTAGAAGTATTCCTGACTGCTTAAAAACTGTGTCACGATGAAAGGCAGCAAAGAACTCCTTCCTGGCAGCCCCTAACCCTCTCATTAGTGGTTCTGTGGACTGAGTATCAATACAAGGAGACTGAAGAGTACCCATGGCACATGTCCACATGACCATATAATAAATGCTTATTTAGTCCAAGGTGTCTGACGTCATATTTACTGCACATTTGTGGTTGTCCCTGAGGGTCTGAAAGCATGGTACAGGCACAAGCCTTGGCCTATTATTAATTCACACCGTGGAGGCAATAAAATAGATGCTCTAGAAACCCCCTAATTATGCTGAGAAGAGGGAAAAAAAATCTATCATACATTGCAGCCCGTCAAACCAAGGTGTCTTGGATGTAACCTCAGCTTTTTACACCTGGTTCCAGTCCAGTGTGAGTTTTCTCCATGGCAGTAGGCTGGTTTTGTAGGTAGTAGCCCAAAGCTGTTAGACACAGTTATTATTTCAGCCTTGCTTCCCATGGGTCGCTCTATTCATCCGGTGATCATTTTACCCTTGCTGTAGCTTAAATATTTTGTGAGGTTAATTCTTCAAGCCAGGAAATCAGAATTTCTCTATATGTGGGTGCATGTATATGTGTATTTCAATGAAAATATAAGGACAGAAGAAAGGAGGTTGCTTTTTTTCTTCACCCTAATCCTTCTTGATTTGTATACAGTGCAGGAGGGGAAAACTAACATTAGCTTTTTTTCCCTGTAACTTTCTTAATACAACTGTTTTGTGGATGTAGAGATTTGGGGTAATGATAAAATTATTGTGCATAAGGCACTTATCACATTTTTTTCATCCCATCTCCAGCATTTGTCTTCCTGTCAAGGTCTTTGACTTTAAGGAGGTACCACAATCTTAAAGAATGCTTCATAAAAGTGAATTAATAATAATAATAATAATAATAGTAATAATAATAAATTCATTCTTATTCAGCCAGTCTGAAATTTCCTACCAAAGAAAGTGCCATCAAATAATGTATGTGTAATGAACCAGAAATACCAAGTGAAAAGTTGCCCAGATTTTAGGAACTTCTAGTTCATTCAAGGCAATATAAGATTTCAAAGAAACTATAGTTGAAGTCATGGCAAAGATGATCTGGGTACAAAATACTGAAAACTTAAAGCTGAGACCTACTTGTAGACCTAACAAGTAACAACTAGATTTACCTTTCAGCTGTTTTTTGGTTTTGAGAATTCTATTGGATATAGGGTCAGGATAATTGAGTAAAACCTAAACTAGAGAAGAAAGAAAACAAACAAACAAACAAAAATTATATCTCTACAGAACTGGAAGTTTCATCTCGGCTGTATTCCTATTTCTTTTAAGTTACTAAGAAAAGCTTGAAAACATACCCTGAATGTACCTCATTAACTCAGATGAGAAAGAAATTAGAAAGAAGGAAAGGACAAAACGGTGTAATATACCTGTAAAAAAAAATCTCAACTTGTAATGCAATTTATGCAGCATTCTCATAATTGGAGTAGGGAGGAGGGAAGGTAACTATTGGTTTTTAAATTGTCAGGAATACTGCAACTGAAAAAAGAGAAGAAGCAGGAGGCTAAAATTGCTTAATAAATTTCTCGAGTGGGGCACAAGGCAAATGGGCATAAGCTAACCAGCCATACATTCAGGTTGAGAACTAGATGAACTTTTTTGCTAACAAAAGGAGTGAGGCTCTGAAACACTTTTGTCAGAGGAGCTAAAAACTGACTTGCTTTTGAGGTAGGTTACAATTAGCTTGTAAATGAAAATCTGCACAGCATGGCTGCCTGGGATAGCGGCGAGCTAGCTCACACTCAGACCTTTTCAATCTTCTGCCTGTGACCTCATAGCGACTTCTGCCATTCCACGTCATCTTTTTTAGCTATGTGGGACTCATCATGAAAGTTTTTAGGTTTTTATCAAATATGGAATGCAAAATATCTATATAGAGAATGGGAATTGTTGTATGTTTCTGCTTCCACCCACAGATGCTTGTGTGTGGACAGATTAGAGCAGTGCACTGCATCTTCTACAGCATTTATGTTACTGGTTTTCTTCCTTTTTAACTATGTGTACATTTGCAGTATAATTCCTCTAGAATTGTTAGCTGATTCACTGGGGGGGGGGGGGGAAGTGATCTTTTAAATGTTGCAGTAAATGGCATCCTGTTATCTGCAATGTACACATGAACCAGGAAAAAGACCCAAAGCTTCCTTATGTCCTTCCTTTCAGGACAAGGCAAGCAGTGTGAGAGACTTGTCTGGCAGAGGTCAATGCAGGGATGTGGTCGTAGGAAGAATGGACTTCTTCAAAAAGTTAGTATACTTCGATATTCTTATCAGTTGTCTGTAAAGGACAGGAAGATTTCTTCCTATTTTTCTAGCAGAGAGGCTGGGGGTTGTATTTCCAACATTAAGTTAGGTTTGGAACTACTTCAGTCCCCTGGCTTTGGGCAAGCAAGTGAATTAAGTTTGACTGTGTGCAAAAGATTCTGTAGATGTAGAAAACATCCTTATTCAGAAAGAAGCTGACATAAGGAGCACTGATCCTATCTAAATTTAAGCATCTGGGACTAAAACTTAGGTGCTTCCATTTTCCATTGTCCTTCCATTTTCCATGGGCATAAAAGATGTGATGAGCAGCAGAACATGGAAGTTGCTATGCATACAATGCATACATAGTGCCCATCTGCACCCTTATGTAGTTGTGCAAAAGACAGCTACGTCACATGGGCGTTGTAGTCCATGCACTAGGACTATGAGCATGGTTAAAAGCTGGTAATATGAACACTAACCAATGAAAGGACGTTGCAGTAAGGAACATTTCATTGTCTGTTTTGTGTTTTCTCTCCCATTTGTCCCATAAACAGCAAAACCTTCTTTCCTGGAAAGAAGTACATTTGTATCTTACTATGCATCCTGATTAATGAAACCACATTTCCAAATAAGTGAAAAATAGAGAAGTGGACCTAAAAGAAGTAGGAGGCAGGAGGAGTGCATTTTTATCCCATGCCCTCTCCTGAAAAGAATTTGCTGAGTCGTGTCCAAACTAAAATCAGTGTCCAAGGAAATGCTGCCACATTACACTGCTGTTCACCTATGGAACATCACTCCTACCCACAGCCCCACATGAGATCACTTTTATCCCAAAATGCCTAGGTCCAAAGCTTCCTGCCCCAGAGCTTTGCACACTTTCCAAATCTAACCCAAAGCCACAGTACTGATGTCTTTGTTTGTCCCTAGTTTTCCATCACAAACCCCAGTACTTCTCCTGTCCAACCCACAGCAACATAACCCTACTGACCCTACACCACCCTGTTCTCATCATCCTAACCAAAATCCCTTCCTATACTGAACCCCTCCTGCTCTGCCCCACACATTGCTCCCTCCCAGCCCTGGCCACACTCACATCTGCACCTCTGTGGATGCAGGCCAAGCTCAGCAGCTGCCAGATCTTCAGACCTAGTGCTGAATCCTATGCACATCTCCTCCCTCTCCCTCCCCCTGCTGCCTACTCACACTCACCGCTGCCCTGCCGTTGCCCACTGCAGCCTGCCCAAGCCTGCCACTTTCAAAATTTCTACTGGAAATTCAGAAATCCCGGACATGGGCTGCATTTGCTCAAAAATCTGCTCAGATGGTGCTCCAAGGAGAGGAAATGAAAACATACCAGGAAACCTAGGCAGCTGATAGCTCTGCTCCTACAGGGAGGCAGCACTGTTTAGTAGCTACAACAGACTCTTGTTTTAATAATAGAACACAGGTCTGAGATTTAATTAGCTCTTATGGCAACATATGTCAGATAGCAATAGCTTTCAGTAGGCACTTGTGAGCATTGTCAGGACTGTATTCTTGGTGTCACAGTGGTACTCTACTCCTGCTTGTGGTGATGCAAGTCCCACATAACTTTCATTGTTGATCTGTTTTTTCACTTGTTTTACTGCGAATAAGAAAGAAATACCTGGGCCAATTTTCTATTTATTCAAAACATACTGTCTGTCAGTTTGTTATCTCTTGTTGCTTTAGGTGACAGCTTTCAGCTTTCCACACCAGTCTTGGCTGTTGAATGATGAGTAAGTGGTAGTACTAGTGCTAATCAATTGAAGTTTCTGAGTTAAGATATTATGGCTGTCTGTATCAAACTATGTTCTGCCATGAAGCAGAATGAGGAGTCAGTAGTTTTTTTCATTTATTCAGATGTAAGAGTCATATTCGCTATCATGAAATTTAATCAAACTGTAACACCTGAGATTATTTTTAATCGTCAGTAATGTGGGGAATGTTGTTGTTTCTGTGAAACTTATCTGGGCTGTACCATTGACAAAAAAACACTGGGCAAACCAGGTGTGATGAAAGAGACAAGAAAAATAGTCAAGGGAAATTTATTTCTCAAGATGCATTTCTAGCCTGTATTTTCACTCCTGAGCCTATGAGGTACAAACCACCCCTGTGAATGTTGTGCCAGACACTGAGAACTCAGTGTGTGAATGACAGGAAAAGAAGCATGAAAAGACTTTTTTGTGGCTCATTTAAGTCCGATTTTTATGTCCATGGGAGACTGTCAGAAAAAGAAAACCAGTCCTCCCTTTGGAGGAATGTGACTGAGTCTATAGCAGAGTCCTGTCTTTAAAGGGAATATGTTGATCTTCATGCCTTATTTTTTACTTTTCACAGAAAACTGCAAAACTGCATAACATGTTCAACTTCCATTACCCTCTGGATCCAAGACTCTGATTCAGGTCCTACAGCTCATTCGATTTTTCATACTTGGTTTGTACAAAGCCCTGAAAGTAGGCTGGGATTTTCTGCTACAAACATATCTTCAGAAAAACCCATCTTTTGAAATGTTTTAGGAAGCCACACTTTTTGTTTCATATCAAACTGTCGTTCTGATCAGTACAGAATTTCCTTTCTTCTATTTTCATCTAATTCCCAGACTTGCAAATAGATGGGATCATTGTGTGCGCTTCACTTGCAAGATATTGTTCCTTTCGAAGCACATGCATGAAAGGAGAACTTTTCCCTCCCATTTTAATTTAATTAAAAGCCAAGTTGTGTTGGAAGCTTTGAGCTGATCCAGTGAGAAGATGACTGATTAAGGATATGTTAGCACAGCTGAGGGCAGCAAGGTTACAGCCCTTCCTTCATTGGTGACCAGAAGCACAGGCAACAGGTTAAAAGGTAGTCTCTTGATTTTCACAAAGGAGGTTTATTAAAACGACTCAGGAAGAAGAAGACAAATAGGAGTTTGAGGACAATGAGATCTTAGAGCGTTCAGATCTCCAGAGGTGAGTGGACTTGAATGGCCTGCAATCATGCAGGCAAGGGAGAAGGCTGTGATGCTCACCTAATGACATTAAGGGAAAAACATGTTGTCTAGGTTCCTTCATCATTATCTCATCCACCTTTCAAGATCTTCCTCTCTCAGGAGTAATTTATCTCAGAGATTTCTAGAGTAAACTATGCTGACCCATTCCATTTACATTTCCTCTGCAAACTGTACACCACCTTACAACTTCTTAAGAAGTTGCCATGATTCTTCTAGCTGCACTGACTGCCTTCATGGAAGCTTTTCAGCCACAATAAATGTTACATGGTTCTCTTTTATTGAAAGCTGAATTATCTTACATTTTCTGAGATCAAGAGGAGTGTCATAAATATCAGCACAGTTTTAAATGCTTCACAGTTATTTTTTAAGTTACAGTAATTTCGTCATGTCTATACTTCATACTACTGTTTTTACTTAAAGGATGTTCAAAGATTTAGGCAACAATTCACTGCTTTTCAATGTGAATAACTATCTGAGTGACACAAACTCAGCATAAAGATAGGAGATTCAAAGAAGACAGTAAATGATGCTATGAGGTTGAAAAATTCCATTCATCTACATTTTTTTCTCTGTAGACAATATCTATCCTCAATTTCAGTGGAGAACTTTAAGAATCATAGATGGCTCCCTAAGTCTTTCAAAAAAACACATTTGCAAATGTGACAGCACTTTGATTGTTTCCGGCAACAAATGGCTGGTGCTAACACTGGTCAATTTGGTTGTCTAAATGCTTTTAAGGCTTTACCAGAGAGTATCTTAACAACAGAAAATCTAATTAATTTCATAAATAAGTTGAAGCTGGCAAAAAGATACAAGATCAGACTAAATATTTTAATGGTCTTGTCTGTTCTTTAGATGTAGGAAATGTCAAACTCAGGATTAGAGAAACTGCAAAAATTTCCAAAAAAATCAAGCACAAAAATCTATTTTTAAGACCTCTCAGGTTCTGTACTGTAACAGAATCAGTTCAGATCAGGTGAGATCATTATACCTCCCCCAACTCTTCAAAGAGTGTCTGGAAACCTATGTGCAAAGCTAATATGAAGAAAACTCCTTTTAGCTTAAGAGAGAAACATTTTAAAATAAAGCACAGTTATAGAAGGCTGGAGAACTGCCTGTAAACTTCATACATTTGTTTGGAAAAGCCATCTGCAGTCAACATAACACCTACTGACATATTTTGTCCTGATAATGTAGAATAAAAGCATTTGTTCACAGGGCTGTCAAACAGTGTGCCAATACTCAACTTGGACATATCAGCTCCATCAATATGGGTTTTGACCATACCAGTAAAGGAATCAAAATCATAGGAAGCTGAGATAAATAGCCCCAATACAGTGTATTTTTCACTCTTAGAAGTAAAGGTTGAAAAATATGTTTTACAATTTTATTTTTTTTTTTTTTTTAATAAATATTCACACCTTGGCTTCTCCTTAACACAATAGTGCATCCAACTTGAGCTCAAAAAAATCTTGTGCATTCTTCCAGGTATAATATGTAGATCTCCTTTGTTTCCCTTGGTTTTTTTGTAGTTCCACTGCCTTCCTTAGAACTGTACAACTCGCAGAGTAAAACTGTGTTTGTGGAGGTAGTCACACAGCCTAACTTTGGGCGTCCACCTTCTAATAGCTAAGTTGGGAAGCCAGGCTTTCTCTCTAGTGAACAGAGAGAGGCTTTTCCAGAGGGAAGCTCAGACTATGTCCAGACTCATGTGCTAGGGCACATTCTGAATGTCTAGCTCTGTTCCAGCATATTTTTCTTATCAGACTTGATCTGCTTCTCTGAATTTTGTTTTACTAAAAAACCAAGGGAACAAAGAGATGAGAAACAGAAAAGGAAATTCTTGTATCACCATTATGGTGGGTGCATATCGAGGGTGCACACAATATTCAGGAACACTGTTGTCTTTTGTTGTCGAGAAGTAGACTCACTGAATAATGCATAGGATTCTTCTCTGAAATGTTGTGTGGAAGAGTCTAGTATCTGCCCCCTACTGTTGCTTTTTCTGCCAGGAACTAAAGAATATAAATATTATGTAAGGGCTCACTCTAGATCTGTGTTCCATTATTTATCTTTTTTTATGGAACTGAGTGGAAATATTCTTTAACACTAAAGAAATATTCATTATTTTTATACCTTTCATAATTAAACATTCATATGTATGCACAAGACTCATACAATTCACTTAACATCCTATAGGCACCTGTTCAGAGCATACAGAAATTTCACCAGAAGAAAGTTATGCACCTACTACATTTATTAGTGTCTTACACCCACTTCGAACAGGTGCTGTGTTCAGCAGCTGTGCTATGTACATTAGTTTACAAGCATTTCAATGCCATACATCACCGATTTATTTGCTAATCCACGCTCAGCTAATTTCAGCTAATTTACCACTATCCACCACAACTTACCTCAGTCCCTCTCTTCGCACAGATTTTGTTCTTGCTACACATCAGTATTGTGTTCAAGTTGTACTGTACCAACCATCTAGACTCACTGCAGTGATACGCAAGAGCCAGTTTTCAGATTGTCAGCTGCTTGTCTAAAATATTATCTAAAATAGACCTCAGCTAAAAAAAACTCTCTAGAATATCCTCACTCAGGCTATGTAATCTCTGTTTTGCTGTTGACATTGATTTGTCAAGATTAAGTGCAAAAGGCATCCTGCTTTTCAACTGCCTGTGACACACAAAACATATCCCAGGTTTAAAACATCAGATTAGAAAGGTATCACACTGTCAAATCATAGTAAGACTTCTTTTTGGGGAGAAATTCCCAAAAGCAGCAAATTTCTTTCGTCAGTGGAGATGGCAGTAAAAATACTAAATCACAAGAATCTTTTTCATTTATTAGCCACGAAATGTTTTAAAAAACTGTGCCTAAGTGCTCTTAAGGTTTTATTTCCAAGGATGTAATGGAGTCTATCTTTGGGGAACTGTATTCAGCACCTATAAAGACAGCAGAAAACCACAGTACTGTGTGACAGCTGAGTCCTGGGCAGAGATGCAAGCATCCTTCATTTTCAGAGCATTTAACTTATTTAGAAGTGTCCCTCATACCCCCAGCTCCAGTTTATCAAATATATCTATGCAGTTTGAAGCCAATCGCTTTTTCCAATCACCTCAGCAGCAAACATACGGTTTCAGTTTTCTATGAAGCCTCTGGGGTATCCACAATGCAATGTGCATGGCTGTCATTCGAACTCCTGTTCTGTCAGCAGCACCTTCATGCTGGGAGTGCTATTTCTGGAGCTTCCTGAATTTTTTATGGGGACTCACACCTCTGTTTCAGCAGCAGAATCACATCCTGAAAATTAGCAGTATCACAGCTGTCTTTACCAATTCAGCATATCATTTCCGCAGGTGCTCTCCTTTAAAACAACTTTCCTTAAACATCAGACTGGAGCCTATTTGTGTGTACGTAAAAAATGCATCTCAGTGTGTATGATTTTGAAAGGGAGATTGTTCTCTCCACTTCCAGTTTTTTTGTTTGTTTGTTTGTGGGTTTTTGGTTGTTTGGGTTTTGGGGTTTTGGTTGGTTTGCCTTTTTTTTTTTGTTTTGTTTTGGTTTTTTTTTTCTTTGTTTGTTTTTGTTTTGTTTTTTTTTGGTTTGGTTTGGTTTTGGTTTTGGTTTTGGTTTTTTTCAGTCTGAAAGCTGTGTTCAACAGGAAAAAGAAAGTATTTATTTCATGTGAAGGTTACTGCCATGCTCTTTTTCTTTCTACCCATTCAACAGTCTTTATTGATATAAACAACTAATAGTTGATTCTACCACTAGCTGTCCTGAAATCCCTGCACATGCTACTCATCAAAATACCAAATCATTCACACTTTAACACACAAGCAAAAAAAGCTAACTTTAGATTTAATATCTGTTCTATTTAGGAAAAAAAAAAAAAAAAGCTAAATATTTTTATGTTGTATTATTAAACTAGTAATTTAGAATGGGCTTTCAAATTATTCAAGATACTTGCTTGTGGGTAAACGATTTGAGCCCTATCTCTCCATTGACTATAGTGGGAATGTAGAAGTCTAGCTCACATACTGACTGTTTCATTTAAACAGTTATTTATATTGTGTACTCTTTCAAATTAGACTTGACATCTTAAGCAGATTCCAGTAGAAATATAATTTTTCAGGTAATTATTCATTTTGTGTTGAATATTAAGAATGAAAACTGGTTTATAGGTTGCATGTTGTATTTCTTTCCCGTCAAAGGTTAAGATTAAAGTTGGTGTTTGGACAAGATGACCTTTAAAAGTCCCTTGCATCCCAAACTTATACGATTCCATTATTTCTGATGGGAAAAATTCCTGAATAAAAACTCAGTGATTGAGAATGTCCTATGGTATTTGCTAAACGTTTGTTATTTAAGCAAACTAGTTACCATGGACACAGAAATTTAGCACAGAGGAAAATATTGGTGAGAGTAAGTCTGATCTCATTAAGAAGTTCCATTTCAATTAACTATTAGAAAAAATGCTAATAATATCATTTTTAAAAATCATTGAAATATAAATTCCACTCAGTACCTACATCTTCATTTAGTCACATGTATACTGATACTATGTTTCATAATAGTGTCTCAGCTTTCTCCTGTATAATAATTAAGAGCAAATTTGTTACTACTAATAATTTACATCACTGAAAAAGTTGTGTGACTGGGAGAATCTCATTAACTTAGGTTCTTCTAAACACCTTTGTCCTCCAAGTTTCACAGTGACCTCAGAACTCAGCTGACTGATGGAAATGAATGAAATTACAAAAATCACAAAGTACATGGAATTGGTTATAATACCTAGCACTGCTTGATCCAAGTGAATCTAAGAGCTCAACAGATAATACGAAGGATTTCTCATCTCACCGTACATTCTGCCAACACTCTGCTTCATACAGCCTGGGAGGCTGTAGACCTTCTTTGCCATGAGGGCACATTTCTGGTTCATTGTAAACTTGTCCACCATGATGTCTCCATAGTAAAGCTGCTTTCTAGTTGGTCGGTGTCAGCCTGTTGGTGTCTGGGGTTACTCTTCCCCAGGTGCCAGACTTGGCATCTCCAGTTGTTGAATTTCTTGCTGTTCTTTGTGGAAGAATTCTCCAGCTTGTCCAGGTCTTCTCAAAGGCCATGCAACCATCTGGTGTATTGTCCACTCCTCCCAGTTTGCATCATTTGCAAGGCTGCTGAGAATGCACACCGTCCCATCATCTAGGTCATTAACGAAGATGTTAAACAATCTTGGCACCAGTATCTAGCCCTGGGGTACAGAACTAATAATTGACCTCCATGTGGACTTTATGCCACTCACCGTCACACTTTAAGCCCAGTAGATCAGCCACTTATCAGTCCAAGTCACTACTTATTTAGTCTTTCATCAGTTTGTAAATGAAGATGTTATGGGAGAAAGTGTTGAAAGCATTGCTAAAGTCAAGATAAAGAATATCAGCTGCTTTTCCCTCGGCTACCCAGCCAGACAGAGGGCTGTCATGTTGCTCAGGAAACCATTCCTAAGCATTCATAAATACATGTTGATTACTCAAAATCACTTTCTCTATGTATTTGGAAATCTCTACAGCTTCCTGAGGAGTGGAAGCAGAGGCAGGGGGTGCAGATCTCTTCTCCCTGGGATCCAGTGATAGCATGTGTGGGAATGGCTCAAAGGTGGGTCAAGGCAAATTCAGACTTGGCATTAGGAAGCATTTCTTTACCAAGAGGGTTGTCAAACACTGGAACAGGCTTCCTAGGCAGTCAATGCCCCAAGTCTGTTAGTGTTGAAAAAAGCATTTGGAGAATGCCCTTAATAACATGCTTTAAGTTTTGATCAGCACTGAAGTAGTCAGGCAGTTGGACTAGATGATTGTTATAGGTTCCTTCCAACAAAAAATCTAGTCTAGTCTAGTCTACTCTACTCTACTCTACTCTAATTAATCCAAAAGTGTACTCAAGTGGTAAAGAAGGCCAACAGCATCCTGGCTTGTATTAGAAAAAATATGGCCAGTGGGACTAAGGAAGTGGTCGTCCTCCTGTACTCAGCACTGATGAGGTCACACCTCGATCACTGTGTTCAGTTTTGGGGTCCTCACTACAAGAAGGATATTGAAGTGCTGGAGTGCCTCCAAAGAAGGGCAATAGAGTTGGTGAAGGGTCTAGAGTTTTATGAGAAGCAACTGAGGGGCACGGGATTGTTGAGCCTGGAGGAAAGGAGGCTGAGAGGAGATCTCTCTCTCTCTCTACAATTACCTTAGAGGAGATTGTAGTGAGATATGTGTTGATCTCTTCTCCCAAGTGACAAACGATAAGAGAAGAGGAAATGACCTCAAGTTGCACCAGGAGGAGGTTTAGGTTGGATATTAGGAAAAAATTTCTTCATCGAAAAGCTTGTAAAGTACTCTAAAAGGCTGCCTAGTGAAGTGGGGGAGGTATTTAATCCTCCATCCAGGTAATCCAGGGATTACCCCCATCCCTGGAGGTATTTAAAAGACATGTGGAAGTGGTGCACAAGGACACAGTGGTGACCTGGCAGTGTCAGGATAATGGCTGGACCTGATGATCTGAAAGGCCTATTTCAAACAAATTAATTCTGTTTCTGTTATTCTAAATCCACTACCTTCCCGGAGATCTAAATGAGACTGACTACATTGTAGTTCCCTCAGTCATTCTTTTTGCCTTTCTTGAAGTTACAACTGACATTTACATTATTCCATTCTTTCACTGGAAGTTCAAGAATTCAAGCTAAAGTGATGGGATTATCTATAGTGACTAAAGCATCAGCATGTGTTCAAAGAGAAATCCCTGGCACAGAAATGGAGAGAACAGGGACACCAGTAAAGTCTCAAGCCATCTGCAGTAATAGTGTGTCAGGGTCTCATTGCTATTACTACTCATTATAAAACATATGGTTAGAGCAGGTCAGGGTAGAGATGACAAAGTTCAACAGAAAAAGCCTGCAAGGTTAATCTGTGAAGCCAAAGACTGACATGTTATTCAGCTCTGCTAATTACCAACCCTGTTAAAATGCTTAACTAGGACTAGATGGGGATGCAAAACAAATGGAGACCTAGCTTTACTACAGTCTTTTAACTGAAAGCAAACAATCCAAAGAGCATTCTGAAGCAGAGCTCGTAACTGTCACCGATGCTTTCACAGAGAAACCTCACTGAACCTATAAAAGGGATGTTGACATCTTCTTTCCCACTGTTTGTTCTCTCTGCTTTGTCCCAGTTGTCCAACAGAAAATTTAGTCCATGAATCAATAACACACTCCTACATTCATGAAAATGTTCATTTATAGCCCAAGCACAATTTTAAAGGTCCAAATTAATTAATTAGTTTCTGCTGCCAGTACAGTGATGACAATTTAGAGTGACAAAATACCCTGTTAAAGTATTTCTTGGCACAGAAAGCAATTCCACAGGAATAGGGAAGCTTCCTCAGGGAATGATGAACTATACAAATTGTACACTGTTTCAGGTTTTTTCACCATAAACTGTTCTCTCCCTTTTCACCAGACATGCAAAGATTTAAGCACTTAAACCTAAACCAAATACTATGCCTTTCCAAGTATGAATATCTGTTTTTCCTCCTTGATATCTGGTGCTAATCATCTGAAAATTAGGCATTTTATGGTAAATCTTTTAAAACAGAAAGCAGAAGTGGGATATATCTCCCAAACATCAGGGGGCAGATATGGTGGTTCATGCATAGTCATATAGTATCATATGAAGGGTCCTAGCATATTAAAGACTTCCACATGGGGCTGGCCAAAATGTCACAGTAGCTAGAAGAGATCTGTGCCCTACTGGACTGGTGATTGAAGGCAAAGAAGGATACATTTGTGCCTCTCAAATGTCAGTAGGTTTGTGAGCAAGTAAGTTCAGCCCCAGCTGCCCAGATATCAAAACAATGCTGATTGTCAATGCTCTTCTGGACACACAGTTTACTCCAGAAAGAGATTCACCTTATCCTGTAACAGAGCTAAAAGAAGTGGAATGAATCATAAAGTAAGACTCTTATCTCCTCTTTAGAAATTTGAACTACCAATTCAGATTACATAATTAATGTTCAGCCATCTAAATTTAGGAGATACTAATGCCATTCTATCAGTTATTCTGGACTTGATTCAGCTTCCCTAACATATACGGTTTGTGTTGTTTGACATATCCCAAGGAATCTTGCCTGGTCTCCACCTCTTGCTCCAGAAGGACGTGGTCTTCCTCAGGCTTCATCTATCATTCACATGCAGCTGTCTGGGATATCTCAGAGTCTTACAAATGGCACTGGTGCCTGTATTTAAGCAACAAAACCTGGCCCCTTTTAGTGGTGCAATGGGAAAACAGTGCTCATCCTCAGTGTAGAGAAAATTACTCACCCAAAAACATGAAGTCAGCACAATAAATGGAAACAGAATACTTTACAGGACTCTGGAAGGTACTCATGCCCTTGGACTCACAGATCTAATCAGCTCTCACAGATCAGAAAATTATGCATGACCTATTGAGCAATGTCCAAGTAGTCAGAAACTTAAGCAGAACCAGCATTCATATGTCCTGACTGCCAAACCTCTGTTAAAATATGCAATACTATTCGACACGAGCCACATGCACTACTCATTAAAGATCTACACGGAGAAGATTTCTATTGATTTCAGCTATGGGCCTGGCTCAATATGAGCTATTCCTTCAGATATAAACACTTGTGTTGTACCTTCAAAGAACCATGAGGAAGGCTGGGAAATATTCCATGCTGCATGATGATCGCTCTGTCTTTTTGTTGTTTGCCTCTTGCTCTGGAGATCAATATTAGAGATTTGTTCTTACAAGAGTTAAGAGCCCTGTTCTTAGCGATTGAATTACTCCATGATAATCTACCCCCTTGAGCTATTATAAAAACTGACTTCATAGTGTTGCCTAAATGACATTTGAATATGATGCAGCTGTCTGAATCATATTGTTACAACTACCTTTTGATTGCTGGAAAAACATTTCCAATCATTCTTTTACCATTCCCATTACAATGATGAAAAAGCATTTTTACAAAAAAAAAAAAAGAGAAAATAAAATAAAAAAAAAAATCTATATTAAAAAAAAGAAAAAAAAAACCAACAACAAAAAAAACCACCCAAACAATAAAAATCACAACAAAGAAAAGAAAGGCTTCCAAAAGCACTTTTTTTTTCCTTTCTTAATCAATGGACTGCATTGACATTGTAAAATTCTGCTCTCCTACTCAGATTCAAGTCCAGATCATTAATGAGAAAAACCACCATTAGTGTCCAGGTCATTATGGGAGCATATGTTCACAAATTAGTATAAAAAGGCATGACTACTAAGAGTAACAACTTGGTGAGACTTGTATTAAACTACTTTGGATAAGGAAAAATAGGCCAAACTATAAACTGATGTATGCAGTCTCTATGTGCTGAACTGAGACAAGTCCTCTGGAGATATCTACGTTAGCCCACAGGGCCAGTATCAAGGACATCTTTAAGAGTGAAGACTGCACAGACAACGAAAATGGATTCTCATTCAGGGTGCCATCAAAGCTCACACCCCAGAAACTGTTTGTCTCTGTGTTTATAGCCTGTTCAAAGGAAATCACACGTTGCAATATATCCAGACAGGCTGTTTGTCAGCACCCTGTAGAAAGCCCATAAGCCAGCTATGTGGAAAGGATGCTAGTGGCAGGTGTAACATACCATCTGCATAGCCATCTGGAGACCACCCTTCCTCAGAGTACAGACATAACACCAAGGCCTCATCCTTCTTCCACTGACATGAGGAAATTTCAAATAGCTCTATCAAAGTCACTGTCCACTTCCCCTCCATGAATGTGTCATTGATGAAAACAGAAGCAGGGCCCTGACATAAGCTAGAGGGAAGGGTTCTCAGCACTTGGCTGAGTTTTGAGTTTTTCCTGCTAGAGGATGTGATACAGCAGCAAGGAAACAAAGCCTAGCTGACAGAAAACAAATTATCAAGCCTATTAATAAACATTTCATATAACCAGGCAAGGTGCCTGGAAAATATACCTCTGAAGTAAATCATATATGCAGAATAACTCCTTATTTCTGTAAATCCCTTTCCTGTGAAGGTAATTTCTGGATTACCATCTTTCACAAGATCCAGAATAACCCCAAACCTCTTCCATTCTATTCTGGTCCACCTTTAATGCAGCATTAATTAATATGGGATCACAGGATGCAGTGAGCTCAAAAGCAAGGAGGCTTTCACAGAAAGTAACTCTGATGCTGGAATGAGAATAGCAATATTTTAGGAACATGGCTTTATTTCTTGTATATAATACAATCCAACCTAGGACTCCTTTCTTCTTGATTCAGATCTTTTTTAAATTTCTCTGTGATACCAGTAGAGGAAGAAAATCTGATTAAGTATTCTTGCCTACAAAACCAATACAAATAATAATAGATCCAAAGGTTCTGAATCCGTTTATTTTTCCAAGTCACATAACTTTTCAGTGAACCTATTTTATTGCAGTGATGCTGACTCTATGGCACAAATGTTAACATCAGCACACAGTGCTGCCTGCTATGTCAGTAGAAGCTAGCTGACTTAAAGCATTCATCAGGTCTATCAACAAATATTTTAACATAACCAGGAAAGTATGCCTCCCATGCAAAATGTATCTAGATTAACACATTATTTCTATAAATCCCTTTGCCCTGAAGGTGTTTCCCAGAGTGTATTTTTCACCAGATCCAAGAAAAGCCAGAACATCTTCCTTTCCATTATTCTGGGGCTATTGTGACAGGATACACAGGTACTTATTCCACATATGTGGAATGTCTACAGAACATCCCAGATATTTATTCCATATATAATGCAAGACTGAGAGAGACCTTAAGAAGCTCTAGTTTCTGCTCCTCACCCTGTTCACCTGTCTCACAGATTCTAAAATACATTAAAAATTAATGCTATGGACGTGTATTTCTAAAAGTTAAGCTTCAAGCTAAGGCAGACGCTCCCATTTCCTCTATGCTCAATCAACAGATACTGACATTTTCATATGACTGTTCAACCCACCTCTCAATAGCTGTCTGCCACGGGAGAGGTTTTCAGGACAGGTTCTCTCACTGCACCTAGTATTGACTTCAAACTAATTGTAGATAACTGGTTAGAGACAGATACGGAACTTCTGCATGCATCAAACTCAGTGAGATAATTCACTCCTTATTATTCAGATTATTTTTTTTTCTAAGGGATTCAGTATGACTGAAATGACTTTCCGGTTTGCTCCTTTGTTAAGTAGAAAGAGATAGCACTGATTCTTTATCCACCTAATACATATATTAAGTAATAATCACATAATTGACGCAATCTTCCTCCTCCATACTGATATTCAAAACTACCCTCAATTTTTCATGGCCACTTACTTGTATCAAATAGCTTTCCAGATCTCTTTATACTCACTACACTTCATCCAGAATGATTTCTCCATGCAGAATCAGTGTTACAATTTTGAAGAACATTGAATATTCCTCTGACAACCTAGAATATTCTTTTCTCCCTTAGATAGCTGTTCCATTTTCTGCAAAAATATTTTAAAACCGAAAACTACGGAAGCTAATTTCCCACTTAAAAATACCTTACTGATCATAAAGGCCTTGACACATGGTGACCACAAAACTCTTATAATATATTCTAAGCTATATTGGAAAATTTGAATGCCAGCCACTTTATTCCGTGTTTTCCAAGTGAAATAAGCTACATGGGAAAAAGAAAAGGATGTTTTTGTCAATATAACTACAACTATATTAAGGGGTTTGTTGCCTTGGCCAAAGATCACACCTCATCACGTGTCTGTTTGTAATAGCTGAACAAGTAGGAGGTTGCTGTGCAGTCATATGCACAAACAGGTAAAGGACAGATGTTTTACTGAAAGACCAAATGTTAACATATTGAGCATCCTCACTTCCCATGAATAAAGATATTTGGTCAATTCATACAATGCATCTGTGGTTCAGAAAAGTGTGTAAGTATATGCTTAATTTTCAGCATGTAGCTAAATCCTACTGAAAACAGTAAGAGATAAATATGTGTTTAAGCTCATTACTGTAGGAGTGCTGGATTACTCAAGTACTTAAGGACTTTACTGTATCAAAACTTTTGGCCGCCACAAGATTCCCAGTTTCATCTATTGCATATCTGGATCCAACATTAAAATCATCTGGCAAAACATTCACACAGGTTAGCACTTCATACCAAAACTTCATCTGCATCCAGAGAGTAGGCTACACTAATTTTGTTACAAAGGACACTCACTCCTTCTATTTCCTCCAGAAGTTTTGTCACAATAGCTATTGATACTGATGCCAGGAAATTAAAACCTATAAATTTCCTCTCTTGTTAGATACAAACCACCCCCACATGTTAATTAGTTTATCCATATGTAAATGTTTCAGTTAGAGAGCATGGCTCTGGAAAGTTAATAGCTTAATCAGTGTATCAGAAGGCTAATGTTATCTCCTGCCAGTTTTCTCAAAAGTGTGTTTCAGGGATACTAATGTTATTACCAGACTGATAAATAAACTTTATCATCTGAGCTTGTATGAAAGTTTAAGAGAGGGGAAGTAGAAAAGTAGGGGAATGATTGTATTTGTTTGATACACAGGGGGAATCAGGGACTATGCCACGACTCCCCTTGAAATAAATTGTATTTGCTCTTTTTCCCACTTTTGGCATTTCCAGCTGCCTGTCTGTTTTTAACATCTTCTTCAGCCTCAATAAATTTGTTGAAACAAGACTCTGTCATACATTCAGTCAGTCACAGCTGAAAAATAAAAGTAATCCCTCAGTGGGATAAATGCACTCGAGCTGAAGACCAGGAAAAAATGTATTGGTTTTTAAAATTGATGGTGATACACTTGAACATTTTTTTTTTCCCAAGCTTCTTTTGTTTTGAAACTGCCAGAGAATGTTCCCTGAATGTTTAGTAAGCAAAGCAACCCTCTCCTATGGCTGCAAAAACAGTACTTTGGAAAAGATGATGATTAAAAGAATCTATGAACTCGGGGGGATAATTAATTCAGATCAAGCACTCAGGCCTGACAAGGTGTAAACTATTTGTTGTGCTGATTGCCTGAACCACCTCCTCATGAGGACAGACATCGGAGGTCAGTCAGAAATGCCTTTATCTACATACGGGGCCAAACACAGGGCTCAGGCATGAGTATCTATTGTACACACCTTTTTTTTCTGTTCATGTTAATCCTTCACAGCTCCTCAAATACCTGCCTCAACCTCTCTTCATATTCACTTCCACTATCCTATTTTAATTGACATTTTATTGGGCACTTGAGACAACAGCATGTGAACCATACCATCAGTCACAATCCCCACATGTCTTTGCAAGCCTGGGGTAGAACGTTTTTGGCTGAAGAGAGTCAATGACAAAACAGAACCAATGATTTGTCTAAAGACAGTTTTGAAGGACACCTGTTCTGCAAAGGTGAGGTGAGATTTGGCCTTGGCACGCAGCACAGTCCCTCTGAAGGCCCAGGGCTGCATGATTATTTGGTCAATGCTCTCATTAGCTTCCTTAGAAATATTGTTTAAGCAATGTCTGTAGGGTCAGATCTTGGAACTGGATTTAATTAGTAGTGCCTTATTGTCTAGCCAGATATAGTTTGATGATTTGTGTTCCAGACTTGAGCCTCCAGGAAGCTGACACATGAGCCTCTCCTTTGTTCTCTCTTTTCTACTATCTCTTGCTATCATTTGCAGATGTTTTTTAGGATATTATCCATAGGTAACAGTAAGCTGGTTTTCTTCATAACCTCTCTTTTGTTTTATTTGCTTTAAATACTATCTTATTACTTATTTCATCCCTCAGTGCCTCCCACATAGTCTGTTGCTCCATGTCTATCTAGAGTTGCTTCCTCTGTTGCAACATTGCACCAGTCTACTTTCCATTCTTTTTTTTTTTATCCTGATCTATTAAAAAAAACAAACAAACAAACAGAAAAAAAAAAAACAAAGTTTAGAAAAGAGCAATTTCTTTAAGTTCTCACATCATAACAGATCTGTAAGGGATCACTGAGTGCTTCCAAAACACATGAAGTAACACAGTCAGTAGTAAAGTATGCTACGCAAAAGGACAGGATGTCCCATTGTACACCTTCTGTAGCATTGGCAAGACAGAGGTCTGTAAAACAGTGAATTTTAAACATAAAATAATATTAGTAAGTCTTTATAGTAATTTATTATAAAAGAAAGGGTAGATTTTCATGGCTATCTCTAACAAGGCTTGAATATGACAAGATTAAACAGAATAATCAGCTTTAAAACTTGCATAACAATATTTTGTAACTTTCATAAGAATATCGTATACATACTAAGAAATTCCCAATTGCTCTAGACGCTATCTTGCCATTCTCTTGAGTGTGTAGTTATTATTGCATAATTTAACTGTCCCTGCTGGAACTGCTGATGTAACAGTCTCTCCTTAGTCAGGCCAGCTCTTAAACATCACCCTCAGTGCATCACATACACATATTTTCTTTTTGCATATGCCAAAGAGCTTTTGTCAGAAACCTTTTTCTCAAGTACAGATGAATTTACACTCTTAGTACTGCTGACCTAGGTCAGTGTCAAAGCTGAGAAGAAATCTGAATTCCCGTCTCCTTGGAAGAAATTAATCTCCCATAACATCAGGGATGATATTCAATACCAGGTACAGACAGGTGACTTCAGGTGTCTATAGCTTTGAAGTCTTTATGTAAGCTCCAACTACCATCAATATAGACACCTACACTTGATCAGATAGTTTACTCTCTTTCTAGGTTCCACTGACCATATTGAATAGAGATGAAGAACAACTGCCTAAACATACATTCCTAGTACTATTTAACCCTCCATAGAGGCTTACCAACATATATACAGTCCTGGCAGGTATAACACAAGTTATATGGGAGACACCTGTCATTGTGGAGTAAAACATGGAGGCCAGTTGACACCTTTAGTGTGTTTCAACTGCCATCATATGCCTATGTACAGACAACGGAATCAAGACTTCCATTGACCATACCCACTGGAGATTTAGACAAGTGTATATCCCTACATGTGGGACATTTAAATGTAGGTTTCTTAATCTTATGCTGAGTGTCAACCAGGCTAGGTTTTTGTCTCCCACTCAGATTGAGATACCAGAACTGGTGTCTTGCGTTACTCAGCTTGCTACCCATCATGATACGAGGGTACGAGTGCTGAGGCTGGAATCTCTTTACCATGACCCCAGGGTTTGCAACAGGCAGTCAAACTCATTGTATTGCAAAATCTCAGCCAATATATCCTGACTTTTTCCATATCTTTTTGTCCCACCCTTGGTACTGCATTACTCAGTGATATTCTAGTCAGAACAGAGCACAATCAAAACTACAGACGGTTTGAGATTCTAGCATAGGGAAAAGAGAACCTTTCAACCTTAAGGATAAGGACAAATATAGTCAATATGCATCTGGTTTTGATCCCCTCTTCTTCAGCTCCACTGTTGGGATGGTCCTCCACCAGTCAGGACAGTAAGGCCAGGAAGGGCACTGGTGTATGGGGTACACAGGTGCTGGGGCCATGGCCATCCATTATTGCAGTTAGAAGACTCTGTCCTTCAGAGAATGACATGTGGAGGTGTTACTGATTCCACTACTAAGTATTATCTTCTTCCCTAAGAAAATGTTTACAATACCTACATGTAAAATCCAGTGCATGTCCCACGTTCCAAATTTTCCTTGTGAACCTCCTCATAGCCCTCTCAAAATGTAATTTTTCTCTCTTCAGATTTTTAAAGAATGATGTTATCAATTATTTCTTACACAAAAATATTAGCTTAGGGGAAAGGGACTAGAATCTTTTATCTATCCAAGCATCAACCCTTTTACTGAAATCTGAATAAATCATGTCTCTGTTTTACCTTCATCTCTTTACTCAGAAATGGTTTCAAAGAGCTGAGTTCCTCTGATGCAGTTTCCCACTTTTGAACTTGAGCCTATTCTTTATCATATTAAACATTTCTGAAATGTTCCTTAATCCCCACCTCTTATCAAAAGTTCCAGCATCTTTCCTACAAACAAATCACAGGCTTAGGAGCTCTTCAGTGTCTGGAGTTAATCTTACAGATACCTGATGTCTGGAGTTTGTCTGAAGCATGGACACAAAAAAGTGTTCCCTGGTGTAGAATCTGTTTGACCCTTTTGGTTGTCTGCTCTGTATCTCCAGTCTTCAGCACAGTGTTTTAAAAATAACAGGTGATCTACAGCTCCTGTAAAACATGCTTGAGCCTCAATTTAAGGAAAAACCTTAAGAATAGCATTATGTGCTTTGCCGTGGGAAGTGGTTTTAGCCCATGTTATGTCAATTTAATATTGTGAGCCACTAAGGAACTGCTAAAATCCCAACTCTGTTTATGGAGAAGCAGTGTGCAGGGACCAAATATTATCATTTTGACCTGTCCAGAATCAGGAATAAGATTCACATGTGATTGCAGTGTATCAGAATTCAATAAGCTGCTCTCCCAAGGTGTTATCTGATAAATACTAATTTGACATTCTGAGAACTTGCTACATTCACAATACTTTTTTTCATTATTACTTCCATTGCAGGTGTACCTAGGAGGCTCTGTGAGTCATATTTATTATCCATAGTAGGTATACAGCAGAATCAGGATTTCAGAACAATCCATTCTGCCACTTAGGGAACCACTCAGTTTTAGTTTAAAAGGTTTTTTTTTCTTCCCATTTAAGATAAAAGATTGATTTAAACATTCATCTCAGTATCGCTTTGGGCATGGCCTACTGTGGCTTTGGAAATACCCACCTTTGATTATTTCAAGGTACATATTTTATTTGTAAGATACCGATGCAGAGAAATAATGGTGAACAAGCACCCTTTGTACTGCAGAAATGTGAACAAAAAGATGCTCACTGCCCCAAGGAATTTATACTTGCAGCATAAAAGAGCAGAGGAGATGCATAGAAGCAGACCAGGAAGGCAGGATTTCGTGTTTACCTGCCAAAGTTCTGACTAAACAACACTGCAATTCTTTCAAATGAAAGGCATAAATTATTATATCTTTACTAGCTTAATCTTGCTTTAATGTATTCTCATACTTCTAAACTGATCAATATACATTTTTATTATGTTTCCATTCTGATATTTTAAGCTTAAAAAAAAACTTATGTCTTTCTCCTGGTCTTATTTATGACCTTTTCTAACACCCCACTTATACTGGTCTGTTTTATTTCCATGTTCACTAGCAAAGCAATTGTTATGAGCAACATAGTTTTTCTCTGAAAATTCTTTTCTCCTTCACTACCTCATCCTATTTCATTATACTGAGCTGTATTTGGTTTTTGTGGCAACATGTTGGTCTCAGGGTGGCTACAGGGGTGAAAACCATGACCATGGTGCAGACCATGGTGAGGCAGGCTGTCCCCCTGCAGCCCATGGAGGATAGTGGTGGAGCAGATATCTACCTGCAGCCGATGGAGGATCCCACACCAGAGCAGGTGGATGTCCCAATGAGACTGGGACCTCATAGGAAGCCCAGGCTGGAGCAGGCTCTTGGCAGGAGCTGTGACTCTGTGGGGAGAGATGAACCCACACTGGAGCACGTTCGCTGGCAGGATTTGCAGCCTGTGGGATACTCATGCTGGAGCAGTTTCTTGAAGAACAGAAGACCGTGGGAAGGACTCACTTTAGAGAAGCTGGTGGAAGACCCCATTCTGGGGCAGAAGTGTGTGAGATGTCCTGCCCCTGAGAAGGAAGAAGCAGCAGAAACAATGTGTGACAAACTGACCACAACCCCCATTCCCTGTCCCACTATGATGTTGGGAGAAAGGAGGTAGAGAACCTGTGAGAAAAATTGAGCCCAGGAAAATGGGAGGGATGGATGGAAGGTATTTTAAGATTTATTTCTCATTATCCTCCTCTGATTTGATTTGTAATAGATATATTTTATTTTTTTCCCCCAAATCAAGTCTGCTTTCTCTGTAGTAGTAATTGCTGTGTTATCTCTCCTTGTCCATATCTTGACACATGAGCCTTTCCTTATACTTTTGTCTCCTACGTCCATCTGAGAAGGGAGGGATACAGCAGTTTGGTTGGCACCTGGCATCCAGCCAGTCAACCCACCACATCAGTAAATCTGAAGTGCCCTCCATGTATAATAGTGTTATCAGAGATAATGTTTTTTCACAGTACTACACTTTCTACTGAATTTTATCCTATGGTTATTTCATGGTCTAGTTATTCCTTCTTGTTATTGGATAGTCTGGTGCATAGCCTTGTTTATTTTCTGAACAAGCTCCCACCTTTTAACAGCTGCTGTCTATTCAGTCCCAAGACTGAACAGTTAAACTGTGCAGTATTGTATTGCACACAACAAGGATAACAAGGACTTGAGTGGCATGCCTATGAAAACAAAAAAACATCTCTCTGAAGTAGTTATAAAAAACTTAATCACATATAAAAATTAGGATTTTTTTTTTCTCTTAGAATTGAGGAATAATAACTTTATGTGAATGCATTTTCCTTTTTTTTTTTTTTCCTGTGGATGAAAAAGGCAAAGGCAAAGAGCAGAAGAAACTAACTCTTATGAATATGAGTCTTTTAGAGACCAAACATCCCTGCATAACATCAAGCCTTATGCAATAATAGTCTGTTAAAAGAAAAAAAAAAAAAAATTAAAAGTTGAGTTTTAGCTCTTCTTATTGTAGTGTGTTACTGTTTAAGGAGACTGTGACATGCATGTGGGGCCCAGAGGAGACCCGTGGGCAAGGGGTA
The DNA here is from genome assembly GCF_000691845.1 of Merops nubicus. NCBI lineage: Eukaryota > Metazoa > Chordata > Aves > Coraciiformes > Meropidae > Merops > Merops nubicus. The sequence goes on along the minus strand of NW_008623558.1, from coordinate 13,087 downwards.
TGTAGCATCCCTTAATAGCAGAGACCCTGCTGGTCAGCCTTTAAGGAGTATCATAAAACTGTGTGGACCTGAACCAGCCCATGACAACTGACATACAGGGCAGAGTTTAGTCCTTGTGCCTTTCTCATTTTGCTGTGTAGAAACAGCCATGACATTTCGAGGTCTTTTCTCCTCTCTCAGCAGAGGAAACTCAATTCAATAAATGGCAAAGCACTCAATACAAGATGATTTTAATGATCTCTTCTGGTTATGATGCCTTCATAATGACACTTTCATCCATCAATCTAAAAAATCACTCTGTAAGTAGAAACATTAAGATAGATAACTAAAAATTAACCAATATTAACTATTTTCTACCTCTGTGGAAGTCTAAACTCTGATGGACTCTGGTAACAGAACTGGGTAACGACAAGCTCTTTTCACTCAAAATGTTATCACCAATAAAAAGGAAGTCTACATATTTACTCTCTGTTCTTGTAACATATGTCTTAGGGATATCTTAGGGATAAGTTGATATCTTAGGGATCAGATATCAACTGTCCCTTAATCACTTTATTAGGCCAACTTTACCAATATACAATTCATACACGACTCCTTCAGTGAGGGATCCAGAATAAAACTGATACAGCAGTTCCTGTAGCAGCTTTTTGAGCATTCGAAGTTACTACATATTTTCTATCTCATTATGTTTTCTGCCTCTCTTGCCACATAAGTACGTTGTCCATAAACCCATAAGCTTTCACAGAATGGATGGCTGCTGCACTTGCATCAGTCCTCCAGAGTTCCTTGTATTTGCATATGCAAATTGTAGCCATGATACAATTTTCTATTGAT
>NW_008623558.1:10059-12222 GCF_000691845.1 Merops nubicus | reverse complement strand
TTATTATCCACAGAAGTCTTGACGTGTATCTGTCATTTTCTCTATTGCCTTCAGTCTACCATAAGTCTCCAGCCGTATTCATTAGATTCAATTAGTGATGTTCTGCCCTGTGAGAATCTTTTAATATAAAAATAGGGATTGTAATGCTCAGATAATTGTCAAAATAAACTATTTTCAAGTAGCATCAGATGACTGAAACCCCAGTAGATGGAGATCCGTCAGTTCCCATGTACTTTACAGATAAATCTACAAAATTCAATAGAATTATAGCACAATAAATATATATATAATTTCAATAAATAAAACATGTAAACAGAAAATATGGAAGGCCTGTGGCAGGACCTAACAGTGTAATTTAGTCCATTACTCAACTTTAAAACAGGACTGCAGACACTTAAACCTATGTTTGAAGAATTTCAGCATTCATTTCCTTTTGAAAATAAACTGCTTACAGTTTTGCTAGTGTTTATTTATAGGTAGCATTTCTGGATTATTTCAGAGTTTACATTTCCCCTCTCTATGTCTTTCAATATCTACATTATTCTAAATTTACCTGATACACATTCACCATTGTAGCCATGTCTCCCCAAAGTTTTCAGCCTCTGGTCAATTGTAAAGAGATAATTTTTATTTTTACTAACTACTTTGGGTCAAATTTCTATTAAGACATAGCAGAACATTTCTGCCTGTGTCCTGATTCCTTTCAGACTCTTTCTCCAAATTATGAAGATCTTGAATTTTACTTTGACATACTTACAGTTCCTATAAGCTTGATGTTATCTATGGATTTAATAAGTACAGTCTTGATTTGATTATGTACTTTGTGACATTTACAAATCAGAGTGAAGGACACTGTATTTGCAGTTAGACAGGGAACAAGTGATAACTTTACCTGACTATGTGCAACCCTACACTCCTCCCCAACAGTAATTTTACTTCTGATATGTCTCCCCAGTTTGCTTACAGGAATGCAGTGTAAGTCAAAGTCAAAAGCCTTAGCGAAAGCAAGATAAATTGCTATTGCTGCCTCGTTGTTCTACATCACCCATTACTCTTTCATAAAAGAAAATTAGATTGATTTGACAAGATATCTTCTTAGAAAATTCATTTTTTCTGGTACTCTCCTCCTTGTTATATTCCAAATGCTTGCAAGTCACTTTTGTTTGTCTTAGGTTTTTTCTAGGGTTTGAAACGAAGTGGATTTGTCTATAAATTTACACTTTGTTTTTTCCTGCCTTTATATAGGTACATATTAAGATTGCTGCTTTCCAGTCCAGCAATACCTTATAGGTTCTCCACAACTTCTCAAAGACAACTAATATGAGCCTGCTTCAGCCCATACAGTGATCAGGGTCAGAAGGCTCAGACAAGCTGAAAAGATGAAATATACCAAAATATCATCAAACATGTTTTTTCTCTGTTCTAGGTTATGCTCTTGTCTGTTGGTTTTCATAATGAGTTTGCCACTTGTCATAAGTAAGCTTTATAATAAACACTGAAAAAAAAACAAAAGCAAAAACAAAAACAAACAAACAAAAAAAACCAAAACCAAAACCAAAACCAAAACCAAAAACAACATTCTTTACCTCTTCAGTTTTCCTTACAGCATTTAGTGCTAGCTATTCTTTGGCCCTAAAACTTTCATTTGGGCTTTCTATTGCTACTAATCCAGTCAAGGAAAGATTTCTTGTTATCTCCAGTTTCTCATGCTAGTTACAGATCATTCCGTATTGCCCATTCTTATTTTGCTCCTACCTGCTCCTGATGCTCTGTATGTGTGCTTAATGGTCTGTGCTTGCCTCTCCCTCATTCATACCCAACATTCACAGTGAATAACGACTTCGTAATTTAGCCAGAGGTCTTTTATTATTTTTTTCTAGCCTTTCTTTTCACTGAAATACTGTATGATCTCTTGGGAAATGACACCTTCTCCTAGATTCATTATTTTTGATTTTATGGGATCTTCCTTATCATTTATGTATATTTATCAAAATCTCCTGGGTTTAGAAGTTATTAGTGGCACACAGAAAGACAGAGAGATAGAGAACAAACTTTAGGAAACTGCACCCTAAGTATCCCTGAGGGATCCCTCTAGTCGCACTGAAGAGTATTTGCAGGTGGGAATGCTGTCCTACCCTACCTACCCAGCTGAGCCAAGTCTAT
>NW_008623558.1:0-10028 GCF_000691845.1 Merops nubicus | reverse complement strand
TGCTGCACTAACTGCTTTGGAGCTACGACTCCCCAAAGCACTTGGCATCAACAAATGAAAACAGCTACAGCCTGCTGGAAACAGCATGTTCGGGTTTGCTTTCAGTGTGTAAACTGTAAGCTGGTTTCAACCATATTTTGTTACCCTTTGAAATGTTTCCTCAATAGTAGGTTGCACCATCTGTGCACTGTTTGCCTGCATGTTTTGCTTGTTAAACTGCTCCCCCAGCAGCACACTAAAGAGAAAAAACAGCGGTGATGCCTTTCAGGAAGATCTCCATCCTCCGCCCACCTCCTCCCACCCCAGTGTCGCACTGCACACAACAGATGCTCCTCTAGTCCTCCCTTATGCTTATTTATTTTAGAACTTCAGCCAAAGTCCACTGTAAAATCTCAGAGAATTTAAAATCTGGCCATCTCTTTCCTCATGAAACCTGTAAGTATGTTTTATGTGCTAAGGACGGAATGCCACATATGCCAAATGCAAAATTTTAAGATGGACTACCTCAAGGGTCACAACGGAGCATGAGTTCTGGAACAACTAGTCCTGAACACCCTTTTAAATATGGGAGAAAGTCGTGTGTTGATCAGATGTCATTAAACTTCCTTTTCCCAATAAAACTACAGACAGAACAATGCTTACACTGCTCTACTATGTACTCTGTCTCCCGGCTAAATGCTGACATATTGAATGACAGGAAAAATACTCTGTGTTTTGGTACGGGTAATGAAGCAGGGTTTTTCTTTCCTTTCCATCAGTTGCCCTTCATGCCTAGTATCTAAGCAGCAGGAAATCCTTCTATCAGCTTTTTTTCTTTCCTTATTTCCTGGTGTGCTTCTTAAAACTTAGCAAACAGCATACAATGATTTTATGTGAAATATTCTCAAAAATGTGTTAACAAAGCCTAGCACTATACTATATAATCCCAAATTATTCACTTCATGAATTGGATGAATGATGGGAGGAAGGAGAAACTCGGTGAATAATGGATTTAAATATGACTGCAGAATGCTCTGACTAAATTATGCAACCCAAAGATATTCAGCCAGCTCTGCTCTGAATAATGTAACATAGTTTCCTCATGGCTTTAAGCCACCTCAGCAACAGGGACCTGTGAGTAGCTGCACTAATTGAATGGGAAATGTTTTTTCAGGATGCACATTACCTTGAGATTGAAAGGCCTCTGTCCAACTCCTATCAAGAAACTTCAATGTGCAGGAATACAAGGCCTGAATATCCTTTACAGAGAAATAAACATTTTTTCTGATGCCAGCATCTGCCCAAGGGACACACCCATCGCATGTGGCCATAGCATTGATGTGATACATTAATGACTCTAATTTCTCCCTGCAGCTGCTTAGAAAAGTAGACACATTCTCACTTTTTCTTGAATACCCAGACACGAGATAGTCATACAGAGGATCATATCTATTAACCTGCTACCCAGTCCTGGAGAGTTAATCAATTTTAAAAAACTCAGCAAGGTCATCACAGCTGAAGTTTGATGGCAGCATCTAAAATATTTCTTAAGAAACAGGATGGCATCTGACAGATGAAGGAGAGGTGTCCGTGTAGGAACTAGTCACTACAGGCTTTCTTTGTAATAGAGAAAAAAGCAAGTATTTCTAGACTGAAATTAGTCTCATTCTGAGTAGATATGTGAAACAAATCAGACAAATCATATTCTGAAATGCCTATTACTCTCCATTGACTGTAGATGGAAGCTAAGATGACTTATCTCTGATGCAGACACTAAACATGTGGACACCTGAACTGGAGTGAGATGAATCCCACCCACACACCTGTCTGCAAAGACAGATGCAGCCTCCATAATAGAACTACGTCATATAGTGCGAGAGCACATATCATAGCAGCTGGTACTAATGTTCCTTGAGCTTCACTGTGAAATTTGTCCCAATATTTCTATGTCCAAGATGTTTTACCAGTTACCAAGAGAAGATCTGGCTTCTTGGAGTTCATTTCCTCTTCTTCCAGGTGGCTGAGCCCCAATCAAATATTTATAGAACTAAATATTTCTCTTCTCTGTGGGAGGGAAACAGTAAACGTACAGATTCTAATTTGTTTTTGCAGAGGGCTGGAAATAACAAGAAACTGGTCATTAAAACTAAGCCTCTTTTTCTTTCTTTTTCTTTTCTTTTTTTTTTTTTTTTTCTTCTCTGCAGATGTAAATAAACTTTCAAGGACATAGTAACATCTGCACCAACACAGACAAAAAATAAAAGGCCCTCTTTCCAAAATGTTGATGTTCTAAGTCAAGAGACAAAAACAGACATCTCTTCAGAAAGTGAGGTTATTTGAGACCCATTGTATGTAAAAATACACTGTAGGAAGAGCTATTTTAATTAATGAAATTACATTAGCAGACATTCCCAGGCATAGGAATTCATTTTACTTAAGAGCTAATAGTTTTCCAGACATGCTTTTGTTCCATGCCAATTGAATTCATCAAAAATAATATCTGTACAGAGTTCAAGTAAACGTTTGTATGTGTCCACCCTGTTTTGGAGAACAGCATACATGGTACAGATGTGGGATGTTCTACAGATTTTTTTTTAGACTTTGAAGAAGTGAAGAGCCTGTCCAGAAGAACATCAATCATGGTTAGCATAGGCAACTTCTTTCTCTTTGAATAAGTGACTACAAAGTCACTCATAAGAATCCTCAGCTTTCAAACTCACAAGGAAAAGAGCCACAGACATAATGAAGACAATTTTACCAGCTGCAGCCCCTCCCGTTGCATGTCATTCCCTCAGGGACACTGCATTCCTCAAGGTCCAGCACTAGAGACCTCCATCATTCACATATTGGTCAAAAAGCCCTCTGAGGAATGCTTTTTTCTCACTCTGAAACTTGCAATTAAATTTTCTCTAGCAGTTCGATATAAGGCAGAGCTATTTAATAATTTTTTGAATAAGTTGTTTTTCTTACTAAGTGATTTTTAGTACAGGCTGCCATAGAAGTTGACATGGATCTAAAAAGCCCGCTTCTGCCAGGATATGAAGACAAAGGGCTATACTGTGACTATCTTCCTAAGCAGTCCCAATTTAGTCATCCTCACTGTCACATCATCTAGGTGAATGAACAATTCCGTTCAGTGCCACCCACTACTGCCAGACACTTTCAAAAAATTCAGTGAAAAGATGTTTTATGTAAAGTAGGTAGAAAACAGTCCGGCTTTCTCATAACATCTAGAGGATCTTGTATTTTTTCTAGGTCTCTAACTGGAACTTTGGGAGCTTAGGAAAATGGATTATTTTGAAGATATTCTATAAACTTCAGATTAAAAAAAAAGGCTTAAGTATGAGTTAAGTGTAGTCTGGACCTAACATTTATGCATTAATTCCTTCTACCCAACCTCTGAAATGACAGAAAATAAATTCTACTTTTACAGAGAGTTTTTTTTTTTTAAGTAACAATGAATGATTGGAGAGGTAATATCAGCAGAACTTTCTTAATGAGTGACTAAATTCCAGCTTATTCCAATACTACAGTAACAACAACAACCAATAGATAGGTAAGAATGCAAATCAGGACACAGACAAGAAAGAGATCGTGCTTTCTTTTTCAGTTATGCCATTTCAGGGTACCATTAGAAATCCGTTCCTGCCAAGTCCCTTTTATGTCTGCAGAGGAGATTCAGCTCAAGGATGTCTGCTTAGCTGAAAGATTCTGGCATTGGTGCTAGGAGAGCAGAGAATAAAGACAGATGGAAAGTAAAAGAAAATTAAGTGCTGGATTCATGTCATCTAAATTCAGAGTTCTATAATGATGAGTCCATCTAAATTAGTTGCCTTCACTCCTGTTACAAAGAGTGGAAAGGAACAGACACTTGTAAGTACCAGCTGAAATTTTGGTCTGATTTACCAGCATGAAGCCCATATCATATGAACCCAATCAGACTGATCAATACAATCTGAAAAAAAAGAATCCAAATAATTTTGCCTGCAGGATGCTGAGCTAAGCAGTGACCTGTCAGGTTTTTTTGCAGCCACCAGGGAAAAGCACATTTTAAGACATAATATGAAAGAGAAGACTGAGGTGCCATGATGTTCAGGGGAAGCCTTTCCAATACTTTTACAACATAGCAAATGACATTTTAGGAAACTGAGACAGCATGGAGGACTTGAACAATCAAAACCAATCCATATCTTGGTGAATGCAGACCTTAGTTTCTCAGGGAATTTTGAAAGGAAAACTACTCTAGAAAAACTGCAGGACTGTTATTCCAGTTTTTAAGATTTTCAGATCACGAACTTGAAAAAAACACACAGCTCAACAAGCATTGGCAGGTGCCATGTCTGATTTCTGTTTGGATTTCACACTGTGTTTCAACCATCACATAATGAAATCATGTATCTTTTAAAAGCTCATTGATTCTATTTACCTTTCTTACAAGTGGGAATTCAATTCCTACTTTTTAACCTGCAGGACAGCATTTGCATACAACCTTCTGTGGAATTTCATTTATTTTGATTTATGAAAGTTCTGAAATCACTGCACTTATGAAGATAGTGGTGAGAACAATTCAGTCACCATAAACAGTCCAAACTTATGCTAAAGAAGAGACAGCATTAATTCCATCCAAGCAGTTTTATTTCAGCTCAAATCATCTTTCTCAAGGCAATCTACACAGCCTTCATAAATGTCCCAAAGATCTTGGAGTACATAAAACCAACAAACAATTCTTATCCCAAAAGACAGGAATTACTGTAGTCTCCATTTCATTTCCCTCTTCCCCCCCCCCCCCCCCCCCCAATATAATATGAGCAGCTAGAAAATTTCATTTAATTTAATTTAAATAAGGATTGGAGCATTTGTGTTTCACTATAATTGTCAGGATTCAGCTAATCCCTAAGGGATGGAGGCTGTGAACTGAGTGTAATAACCATGGGAGGGAAAGTGCCCCCAAAGGGTTCTAAGGGACAAGTAAGTGAAAAGGAGAAGGCATTGGGCTCAGGTCAGCCTCAATGACAGAGGTTGTGCAGCACCAGGAAAGAGAGCAATGAAGGAGTAGGATCAGGACCAGTGAGGGGAAACAGAGTAAGAACATCCCTGCTATGGCCTGGCAAAGGCATAAGGATGGGAATGTTAGCCCGCAGCTTGGTGGGTCCCATGGCCAGGCAGGACAGGGATGTGGGGATTGGAGATTAACGTCCTGTGGTGTCACTGGGGCAGGGACTGATGGTCCTGGGGGCCTGAAGTGACTGAACAGGTCCATCAAAACTTAGCAGGGCCCTCAGGGCCCTGACAATAATTAAGTACTGCAATGCTACTTCTGTTTACAAACAATCAGTCAAGTCAAATGTATCCTAGTTTACATACATGTAGTAGATTGCTAAACTAATATTTCTTCTGACAAATATCTAAGTAGCTAATACAGTATTCCTCTTTAGTACTGGTTATATATTATCCATGAGGCTGGATATTCCAAACTTAACGAGACTTAAAGGTTAATGTTTTCTAACTGTGGAGAGAGGAGGAAAGTTCATTTAACATGATGCTATCTCTAAAATTGAGATTTAACTGTTAAACCTGCTTAGCCAAATTCCCAGATTAAATACAAAAAAAATTACTTTTGTTTTACATGCTCAGCCTTAAGCTTACAAAATCAGAAAGTTTGTAGTCTGAATTGGCAGTTTTCTTAAAATATTTCTGAAGAATTATCAGTGACACCTCTTCGTAAGTTGTCTTCACTTTCTGTAACCATTCTGACATCACAGGAGCCATGCAAGCTATACAGACATGCAAGGGAGAACAGACTGCAAACATGGATTTGGGATGCAGGATGCAAGGCTGCTGCTATCCTTCAGTGCACCTACACACTAACTGCAGCTGTGGGTGAAGGTCAGAGTCTTTCACAGTCTTAAGGAGCACTGAAATATTTCTGAGTGGTTTCTTCTTAGGTAGTAAAAATGATCCTTTACACAAAACTTCCACTTTTTAATAGCATAGACAGATCTGTTTTGCTGGTTTAAAACCTGCACAAGATGCTGAAGATTCTTGCCTTCAGATGATCAACTTCAGTGGGCCTTTGATTCATTACTTTGCTGGTTCTCTATTGAATGAGGGGTCACAACACAGCTCTGATGTGCTGCTGAACAGAAACTACCAAACATCTAAGCACAACATTGTGCCCCAGACTCAGAACAACCTGATGCATGAAACACAAGCACGTGTGTTCACACTGACCTCTTTATGCGTCCACCTCGCCCAGGACGTCACCAGTTTTGAAAACTCACAGAGGTTTGGCACAGGAGGAAATTCACTTTTGAAATAAATAGAATGACAAATTAACTGTCTGAAGAACCCCTTGCCACACTGAAGACTGCTGAAGCCCCACCTCTTCAGGAAACATAGACTGTTTCTTGTCCTTCACTTGATGTGATGATAATTATATACCTGTCACCTTAGCTACTTCTTTTAGCATGCAACTTGCACATTTTCTGCAACAACCTACCACTTAGTCCTCTTCCACTTTTTAAATAGTGCTGACTGGTAGTTTTTAATTAAGACTTGACAGTTGAAATTTGCATTCCAAAAGCCAGCTGAAGATGCTGGAATTAGATTGTCTATTATTTTATAATGCAGAGCATTCTACTTGTACACAACTATGTAGTGAGCATGTCTTTACCAGGACCTTCCTGGTTTCTAGAGATGTCGTGTACAAGGGTTAGGGCTACTTCTCTGAGAGCATCATGAACTGGCATTTTATGCTTTAATGCTTAGTTAGTGCAGTAAAGTAAGCACAGGGAGTGATTTCTGTAGCTCAAAGCGGAACATTGTTCTTGTCTGACTCATTATTCATTTGTACATGCCAACTCACCAAACTGCTGTGAGCAGATGGACAAACTGCTAAGAGTAGTTTTGTCAGCTCCATGATTTAGAGAAGAAGTGACCTAAAGAAACACCCAAAGAATGGATTGTTACAATTTTTAAACAACTTCAGTATGCTACCCTGTTTTCTGTAAGTCTCTCAGAATACTACTAGATGTTCTTGGCTTGACATGCATTTAGCAAAACAAATTTTCCCTTCATATCCATTGACTTCAGCAGATTTTGTACTTGACAGTGGTATAAGTCAAGTCATTTTTGATTAGGTTCTACAAGCTAAAGCTTTAAATCCGCTCCAATTAATGCTGCTTTTGAAGAAATTAGGCACATGTCGTGCTTAAAGCTAAGCCTCCAGGTTTTTAAGGATTTTCCATAAAACTCCACTGATAATTAACCACTGAAGGTATCTACAGAACCAAACACCTTGTGTATGCCTTTATGTAATAGCATAAACTTGTAATTATGATAGAAAACAAGGATCTCTTCTATCTGCAGAATGAACCACAAAGTTAAGGAGCACATTCCTGATCAAATTTGTGGGCTGACAGGTATTATTCAGAAAAAGTAAATAACAAGTTCATGCAACATATATATGAAATTTAATCTTTTTTACCTTATTTCCTATAGATTCACCTTCTTTCTTACTTACCTGTGAGTGCTATATGAGATCTGAAACACAACAGCAACAAAATGGCTGTGAGGTTAGAGTTTAAGTCATACATCAAAATCAAGAAGAAGCTGCTGGCTATCTGTAAAAGAAATATCACAGAGAGTCAAAAAAAATAATAAAAAATTACATCCTCTATATCACAAGCTTTATTTGAATTCTTCATATCCATTGTATATTTTAGGTCAAAATCCAGTAGAATTTCTACTGTACTGCTTTTACAGTACTAGATAATGCTGATTGGATTTGTTTCTTTCAGAAATTAAAAGAACAGTAGTCCAGTTTATGCCTGGCAACTGCAAGAGGTTTTCACAGAAGCAAAAGTGTTGTAAATAAAATTACAAAAACAACCAACCAAACAACAACAATAAGAAGTTATTTTTTATGTTGTTCCAGGCACCAGAGCAGAGATTTCACTGCAACCCATGATGAAGACCATGATGATGCAGGTTCTCTCCCTGAAGCACATAAAGGACCACACTGGAGCATATACTCTCTCTGTAGCCCGTGGAGGATCCCCAGACAGAGCAGGTGGATGCGTCTCGAAGGAAGCTGCAGTGGAGATCTCACATCAGAGCAGGCTCCCGGCAAGAGCTGCATGCTGCAAAGAGCAGCCCATGAAGAAGCAGGTTTTTGGGCAGGACCTGTGACTGGTCCAGGACTCATGCTGGAGCAGTTCATGAAGGACTGTGTCCCATGGGAAGGACCCCATGCTGGAGCAGGGAAAAGGGAAGACCATGAGGAGGAAGGAGCAGCAGAGATCAAGTGTTGTGGACAGAACTCAACTCCCATTCCCCTACGCTGTTTGAAGGGGAGCAGGTAGAAGAGTTAGGAGCAAAGTTAAGGCTGGGAAGAAGCAGGGTTGGGGGAAGGTGGGTTTAGTTTTGTTTTTATTTCTCATTATCTTTCTCTGTTATTAGTTGGTAATAAATTTAACTGACTTCCCTAAGTCGAGCCTCTTTTCCCCATGCTGGTAAATGATGAGCAGTCCTCCTGCCTTTATCTCAAGCATCTTTATCTTTATCTTATCTGTGAGCTCTTTTGTTTTATTTTCCCACCAGTTCAGTGGAAGAGGAGGAGCAAGCAGCTTAACAGACAAGGTAAACCCACAACATATAGAATGTAGCTATGTTACCTATTTATGAATTCCCTTCTTTTGCAAAAAGAACGAGTAGATCAGGTAAGTTAACTGGAAAGAAAGAGGTTGTTTCTTCCATTGGGAGAACCTGAACATGCCTCAGAAAAGTTAGTTTTCCTCCTCCAATGTATTGCAATTCTCAGCCTTGTTTGTGTGAAGGAGTAAGTAAATAGTCTGTGTTTGAACTCTTTTTTCATATTTAAATACCTTTTTGTTCTTCATTGGGAATCTCTCTACAAAGGAAAAACTGTTTAGGTGAAGTCATCTTAGAGACCTGCCTGACTTGGGTGCCATTTCATGTGCATTACCTCATGCTGACTTAGCACTCTAACCAGATGACTGAGGGATAAAAATGTGTCTAGGTTTAGTCATAATTCATCCAATTACAAGTTTGACTTGGCCTTGGAAACCTGGAAGTCAGATTTCAATCTCAGGTCACTTCTGCTCTGGCTGGCTAGGATGGCCTTTCTTGTGCACAAGGATGAAAAAAAAAAAAAAAAAAAAAAAAAAGGAACAGAAAAGCTTCTTCCTAAGCAGAAGCAGAAGTAAAATGGGATGGAGAAGGGGATATAAAACCAAGTGTTTAATATGCAGGCAGCACAGACGGTGCAGAAGGCTGCAGTGAGCCAAGATGGATTAGCCTCCCCTGGCTTGTAAAAGAAAAAGAAACACCACCTTTCAAACAAATCCTTCTGTGCAACAGCACCAGCCCTTGCTGTGTGAATGCTCCAAAAAGCTTTCTCTTGGAGAAGCCCAGAGTTCATCAGACCTTAAGCAGCAGCACTCTTCAGAGTAGCTGGTTCGCCATATGCCTGGGTAACAGCAGAATTACAGGCAGCAGTAGGGTAAGCACAGTAAGATGGTCATACGTTTTCTGAGAGGGCATGATAAGTTCTAACACCAATGACTCAACCATTCAGCAAAATGTGGCAGAGTTAAATAAAATATAGAGAAAGAGCCTGGTTTGACTTTAGGAGAGAAGACCAGACCAGGTCTTGCCTGGTCTTCTCATCTAAGCTTTTGACAGTCAGACACCCAACTCCTCCAGCTGAACAGATAAGAATTGACTGCTAGCTACAACAACCCAGCTGGATAATCCTTGCAGTTCTTTTGAAAGCAAGACCAAACAAACACATTTAAAGCAGATCTTGTGAGATTAGGATGTCTTCAATAAGTTATCTTGGTTAGAGAAAGCAAGAAGCTTTAGAGCTCTAAGTCCTAACAAAGATATTTCTCATCAGTGTTTTCTACACTTCATTACCAGAGATTCATTTGGGTTTATCTGTGTTTGGGTTCATGTATGAGACTCATATATGTTTGTCCATAGCCCCTGTAACAGACGAAACTGTTTCTTTTCTTATTTTTTTTGAC
>NW_008623557.1:10883-26275 GCF_000691845.1 Merops nubicus | reverse complement strand
CTGTTGGCCACCGAACGCCGCTCGCTCGCCCGCGGCTGTGCCGCTCCTGTACGTGGGTTTGGGTATGGAAATTCTTTTGTCGTTTCAGATCGAAAACGAACCACCGAGACCGTTCAGGAAGCGAAGGGGAACGTCAGTCACAACACGTTCGTGCCGGTGGAAGCATCCCCCTCGTCTCGGCTAGCCCTGGCTCTGCCTGAATCCTTGTGCTTTCCCCACACAGGCACTCCTGGCATCCTAGGAGAGCAGAGAATACGAGACCGAGAGCCTGCAGGTATCCCTCTGAAGCTGGGACACGCTGTTCGAGGTGTGACACAGTGCTGAGGATTTGGTCCTGCCGTCTGAGAGCATTCCTGACGCAGTGACAGCTTGATTTGCAGCCCAGCGACGCCTGTACTGTACCCTCTTCCTCCTTTTTTCTTCTTTTTTTTTCACCCAGAGTCAGAAAAGGGTCTCTCACCATCCTTTTCTGGTGAGAAGTCTGATCCTTTCTCTCTCCGTTGCTCTCCCAGAGAAAATGATCTTCTTGTTCCCTTGTATTTCAGGGACTGAAGTGGGAAGTGACTGTGCTTCAAGGGCCAGTATTTGCAGAGCAGGGAGGTTTTACTGAATCACTGCTGCCTTGTCACTGTTGCTACCTGAGCGAAACAGGTTAAAGCAGTGATAGCTGTGTCTGGATTTAGCACATCCAGACTCTTAAACATCCTCAAACAAAACCAGCAACACAGAACACTCTTCAGTGATTTGCTATTTCTTCATATTTTGTTTGGTGGCCCTTAGAGACCACTACCTTGCTGTGCAAGGTGCTACTCAAGCCAAGCAAAAAATGATGCATGCCCAAAGACCTCTTTGAGTGTAAGAGCAGAGACGGCAGATGACATGGAAATGTGGGAAGCCACAAGGAAACCCTGAGATGATTCTGGTCAGCAGGATGTACAGCGATATCAGCACAGTGGCAGCCTGGCCTTTGCTGAGGTTCTGTTAGCACTGTAGAACACAAGGGTTTGAGAAACGGGCTTCAAAAGGAAGTAATGAAACTCGAAGCTTTGACTGACCACTCCCAAACACAGGATCAAGGACTCTGGCTGCAACTGGAAGGCAGGCAGGGTACACAAAGTGTAATCCAAGCAAGAACAACTCCAAAACTAAACAATAATAAAGATTATAAAATTCTTGGGATATCAGCTCAGCATCTAAAACACAAGGTTAGAGAATCATACAATTCTGGAGGCTGGAAGGACCTCTGGAGGACATCTGTTTCAACTCCCTGTGACTGGGGGAGGGGTTAATCTCCCAAACTCAAAGGAGGCACAGGTTAAATTGCTCAGGGCTTTTGTGATACTAAATCCATGTTTCACTGGAGGGACACATCAAGCTGTGGGAAGCATACAGCCAGTACATGCTGGAAAGAATCAAGGAATAAAAAACCCAGTTTGAGTATTAAGTCTGGCTTGTTCTGGAACTTCTGAAACATATTTTCAAGCTGACTTACAGAACCCAGAGCATCAATGAGTTCTGGGACAATATAAAATACACTTAAGATCATGATTAACAGTAATAAGTTTCCATATCATCCAGCTAGGAACCATTTCCAAAAGTGACTGATATGTTTTGTCCTGGTAGTCATAAGGCTTGAAATCCTAATGTATTTATGCATTTTTGCAGATACTCCATCTGATCCACACAGAATAACCATTCTGAGCTCCTTTGCTGTCTCTCTGAACTTTCACTTGTTTAGTTACTTGATAAAAAAACATTTGTTTAATGTTCATGTCTGCAAAAGACACAAAGTGCAGGGAAGCAGCGAATGGCATCTTTTACCCCTGACATATTTAGCAAGAACACTAATTCAGGAATTACCACAGTAGGATGCAGATGGTCAGTTATACAGGTTGAAAAGACTTTGCTGAGCTTATGTTCCCATTTGACTTTCATTTCTTCAATACCATGGCTTCATGCAATTTGTTCCGTGGTTTTAAATACACGCCTTCAAGTGGTTCTGTTCTGTAGCAACTGGATGCCATCATACCCTCAGACTTTCAGATTTGTTTGGTTGGCTTTTTTTACACATACTCATTAAACAGAAGCTATAAAGCAAGATAGGGTGAGTGACTCATTTCACCGAGACAGCACATGCATGTCCTCTTCCTTATCACCACGTGATGGAATGAAAAAATCAGGTTAACAAAGACAAAACCACAGAAGCAGAATACCTACCTCACACAGATTCTCTCTGGTAGACATGAAAAATATCTAAAAATCCCCTCCAGAATCCAAAGTTATTAACTTCGACTAGTGTCATCAAAAATTAAACTAAATGTAAGCTGAGAAAGACTGAGTACCCAAGGGATAAAACAACAGCCCACACTGGGCACACTGTTGCCTATGTGTAACAATTAATGAAAACCTTCAGAAACCCTAAGTCAGGAACTCTTCTGCTGCATGTACCATGACCAGCAGCCTCCTTTATTGTTAAACTGGTTGATGAGATCTATTAAGAGATCAGCTTTTCAGTTATTTATAATTTTGTCAACATATCTGAGCTAAAATTTCCTCTGCTGGAAATAGAATATTTCTAAAATGTTCTAGGTAAAAACAGTTCCACTATTTTTGGGAACAAAACAATAATAAAAGGTGATGTTTCCTGGTGCTCTTTTTGAGAAGTTCTGTGCTATGTTTTGAGGATACTTCAACTTTGACAGAGGAGCAGCCTCTTCCAAAGCAGTGGTGTCTGCCACATGATGTTTCTTTCATACTTGGCAATCTTGCCAATAGAAGATGGAACCAGACTCTGCTCACAGGGGCCCTGAGAAAGCACAAGAGGCAACAGCTGTGACTTGCAATTCCTGCTGAGCATTAGGAAAAGCCTCTCCCCAGGGTGTGCTTCAGCACTGGCATGGGTGCCCTGAGAGGTTGAGGAATCTCCATGGAGGTGCTCAGAAGACACCTGGACAAGGACCTGAGCAACCTGCACTACCGCAGGGTCCCTAGTGCATCCTCTCTGCTCCTGGGACTTTGGCTGTGTGAGCTTGGGGTCCAGTCAAAGACAGTGCAGTCACCTTCCCTCTGGTGACTTTGGGAAGAGTTTCCAGAAAGCTTTGCTGGAGCCTCATCCAGGACTGATGCCCTGACCCAGGAGCTGCTTTTAAGCTGGTGCTCTTACCCTTGGCTCCTGCCTGAGCAGTCTTGTTGGTGCCTGACCATGCACTATGCTAGACCCATGGGTAGGCTTCCTGGCTTGACCTGAGACATGCCTTGTCACAACAGGCTTGTCTGGCAGTCGCTGGCCTGTGGCTCACCCTGGTTACTGCCTCCTAGACCTGATCCTGATGCTGACTTGACTTCTTGGTTTGACCTTGGACCTGCCTCATCACCACAGTCTTGTCTGACAATCCGGACTATCAGCTCAAGCTATCACCACTGTATGAGCCTTGCTCACCTCGTTTGGGTGTTTCCTCTTGCTGAGGAAGCCCCTTCCTCTTCCTGCCTTGGTACCCTGCCTGGGTCCCAGCTGCCATTCCTTTGGGGAGCAATGAGCCTTCACTGCCCCCAACCACCTGCTCTGAGAAGGGACTTGGGGTAGAGACTTCTAGACATCCCTTCCCACCCAAACCTTTCTGTGAATTTATTACAGTGCTCTAGCAAAGTTAAAAGGAAATAAAATATCAGCTTCTCTGGGCAGGGAAGAAAACAGTGAAGGCATTGCATTGATGCCTAGGTGCATGTCAGTTAGATCTGTGGAAGGGAGAGTGGATCACAGGAACAGGGGCAAGGAAAGGGATCTAGGACAGAGGAAGGTGGAGGAAGATGTGGAAATGAACAGCAGTGCAGCTGCTGTAGCATCACTCCACTACCCCATAAATCCCAGAAGGAAAGGGTAACATCAGCCCCTAGCAGAAGATAGGCACATGGCTCTGTTTCCTCTCCAGATGCATTATGTGACCAATTATTCACATTCACATGGCAGTCCTGAATTTTCAAAGTAGAAATACCTACTGCCCTGCAAGACCTCTTGCACCCCTCTTGCTGCATCTCTCAGATACCATGATGTCCCTCATCTTTTCAGTAGAAAGCTGAAGGATCACAAGGGTCAAGCTCTCTTTGGCTTCTTCTTCAAAGGCTGGCATCTGAGGAGGACTCCATCCCCTCTGCCTTCGACCCCAATCTGCGTGTTCCTAAATCCAGTTCCAGAATCCAGCTCCGAACCCAGCTGCTGTCTGCTGCTGAGTCCAGTCTGGGACTTTTCCCCAGGGCCTGTTCCCCAGCATTGGGGGTGACAGTGACATATTGCCATCAGGGGGAGCTGCTTTTGATGCTGGGTTTTTATATACTTGCATGTATTGCATTTTATTAGTAGTATTATTATTGTCATTTTCATTAAAGCTGTTTTACTTTTCTAATTAATAAGACTCTCTTCCTTATTCCTTTTCTCTTCCCCTTTGGGAAGGGGGAGGGGTTAACAGAGAGCATCTGTTGCAGGTCTGGGGGCAGTCCTGACCCTTAACCATGACAACAGTCATCTGTAGTAAAAGACAAGGTCTTCAAGGGAGTCTAGAAAGATGGCTTTAAAACCCTGAGTCTCCTAAGCTGCATTGTAATACAAAACCATGATGCATTACAACGTGTTTATTCCTACAGCAGTCACGAAGTATGGACTTGAAATAAGATTAATCACTCATTTAGAAGTCTCAAACCCAGGATTTTACTCTGATCTGCATTTCTTGTCGCTTTCCCTTTCCTTTAACATCTTCAAAAAAATAAAAACAAAAGCAAACCACAAAAGGTAGTGGAGCCTTTCTGGAATAGCTTGAGTTCTGCCAGAAGCCACAGAAAGGCTTTTTTACAGTATTAAGTGGAAAGACAACCAAGCCTTGGTCACTAGCAGGAGTGAGTAACTGGAGTTTCTGGCACTGCCTGTGTATAGAGGGATCTCTTGCTTTTGGGGAGATTTATAGGACTTTTGCATACAGTGCAGACTGAAAAAAAAGCATGTACAAACAGTGCAAGCAAATACATTTCACTGCAGCCTCATTCTGTGCCATTATTTCCTTTTAACAGTGAAAATCACTCAGCCCTGAAATCAATCACCCTATGGCCAAGCAACAAGAAAGTGCAAAGCACTGACACCAATGTGAAGTTCAGAAAGGATGATATTGGTATCCTCTCTTTCTTCTGGGGCCGTTAGGAATATCTGGTGCATTTTTAAGTATGCTAGTGTTTGCCAAGCTGTTTTGCTTTAGGTAGATGTGTATGTGTTGCACGTGTGTATGTACAGCTGCACAAGCACATTTGACATACCTCCTAAATATTGTTTTGCTAAGGTCTGTGACTTACTCTACAGTTAAGAACCTATTTTCTGCAAGAGTACTAACCATTCAGCTATTCTTGACACCAACAAGCATTGCTAAATGCTTCAACTCTTTTGGAAAATTAAAACACTTATTTAGGTGCCCTAAGCTGGACTTAAGACTCAAATTGAAGCATCTAGCTAAAAATAAACCCAAAGTTTCTCTCAGTCTTCTAAATTCACTCTGTCAGCAGTGAGTACCCTAGCTGCCTTCTGATTATCCCCAGAACTGCTTCACGCTACAGTGCTGCCAGGAGGTGCCCAGGCAGGATGGACTTTCTGCAGGAATCTGTGCTGAACAGACCTAGACACACAGTAGGTTTCTTTGAAGTCCTTGTTCCATACCAATTTCCTGTACCAAAAAAGTCAGCTAGGACCATGCCACCAAGACATCTCTGTTTATTCAAAACAATCTTTCATCCTTCAGCTTTGTATCTCCATGTTCACCCACACACAGTCTGCTGTGCTCCCTCAAACAGTTTGCTAGGTTAGCCTGAGCCATTTCCCACAGTCTTACTGTAATTATTCGGCGTGTGACTCTGCAATGGTGTGATCTGTCTGTGGTTATATTTCTGAACCCTCAACAGGGCCATTCAAAAACACTGCAGTTGGAAGTGATGGCAAAGATTCATCGGGGTGGACAAAGTTTTTGGCTGGGAACCGTTTCAGTTTTGAGACAGCAAGGTCTCGGGTTGGCTTGTTCTCCACAACCTGATTCTTAAGTGTCCCGATATCCGAGTCCCAGCCTTGACCCCGCCGCAGTTTCTTGAAGGTGTTCCGGAAACCCTCAGTACTAAAGTAGTAGATCAAGGGGTCCAGTGTGCAGTTCATGCTGGCCAACAACATTGTCATAATTAACGCCTGGCGCACGGAGGCCTGTGTTTCTTGTTCAACCTTCATCACGTGGGCCTTTATCATCCCATAAAACGCCAGGGTAGTGTTGTAGGGCACAAAGCAGATGATGAAGATGACCAGATTGACCAAGAGGAGACGGACGGTCTTCTGCTGTCGCAGGGTCTTTCTCTGGCTGTCCTGGCGGAGCTCCTGAAAAATCCGAACTGAGCAGTATGTCACAGAGCTGAGAGGCAGGAGAAAACCCAAGATTTCAGCTAGGACGACTAGAGGGAAGAGGTTATTTTGCCAGATGTTGTCACTAAAACTTTCAAAGCACAGATAAACGGTCTGGTTCTGTACTTCACAGTGGTTTTGCTTGTGGACTATGGCTGTGGGGATGGAACCCATGAAGATCACAACCCAGACGATCAGGCAAAGGCTCCTGGCCACCTTGGGGCGCCGCAGGTGCCGCCAGCGAAGCGGATGGACGATGGCGACGTAGCGGTCCAGGTTGATGCACATGAGGAACAGGCAGCTACCATACATGTTGATCTGGAAGACTGAGCCAGAGACCTGGCACAGGGTGTTACCGAAGGGCCAGCGGTGGTTGGAGTAGTAGTAGAGTCGCAGCGGCAGGGGGAGCGTGAAGGTGAGGTCGCTCACAGCCAGGTTGAACATGTAGATCATCACCACCGACTTCAGGCGCAGGTAGCGGATGAATATCCACAGCGCCATCACGTTCAGCAGCAGACCTGCGACGAATATCAGGATGTAGCCAGGCAGGAGCAGGTGGTGGTTGAACTTGTAATCCTTGCATGTCTGAGACACATTGGAAGCTGACATGTCCAGAGGGTCTCGTTGAAATGGCTGAGCCTGCTAGTGAGCTGAGGAGGCACAAAGAAAAGCACTGAGAGAAGTCATTCCCCTCTAAGAAGCTACAGGCAGGTCATTCCCCTCATCTGCAGCTGGGGGGTAGATGGATGCATCTCTCTTGGCTGGTGCTGCTTTGGATTGCTGCTCTGTGGTCATCTGACAGGGATGGTAATGTAGTCACCTAACAGTGAGCTTCTGCCTCTAGTTCAGCAATTCTCTCCGGTGGTTATGGCGATGCTGGTGTGATGGAGGGTCATTACCAGCTGTCAGCACAATTCCTGGTCAGAGTGGAAGATCAACACAGTATAATTTTTAAGTTAGAGGAAGAAATCTCTTGAAATGTTAAAATTACACCATGGTGGCTCCTCCACCAAGAACTCACAATGAAACAAAAATATTAGGGAAAGCAGAGTACAGAAGTATAAAAATACATGGCAGAAGAAGCCAGAGCACAGAGAAGGTAATTGTTATACAGAATCATTTATCACTCAGCCCCAGAAATATGTGTTGCTTTGATCACTGCTGAGAGCACATGTGTACAAGAAAGAGCCAGCACAAGAACACACAGGGAAAATAGTCAAAGCAGCTCCAGAAAAAGAGAAAGAAAAAGAAGAGAGCAAGCATTTTGAGGGAAAGATGCTGACTGGAAGGAACTTAAAATAAAAACTGCACAGTATTGCTCGTATCAAAGAAACAGGACTTTGTACATCCATTGCAGATAAATCCAATTATACTACAGTTAGACTTGTCTCTACCCTAGCTCCTTTTCCTAGGTGAAACAACCCACACAAACCTGAGTCCCAGCTAGCTGGGATTTCTTATGTTGCTTATATTCATACAGTTTCTTTGGTGTTCTTGCTTGCATGGGACCAGCGGTGCTTATTTGGATTGCATGTCCTCAGAACATTTCCCTGCTTCCAGTACCATGAGGCAGCCCGTGTGCCACAAACGTGGGGCAGGACAGCCAGGAAAAGGAGCACACAGAAAAGGAAGGGCCATGGGATTTATGTGACCAGACAGGGAGTCCAAAGCAGGGTGAGGCTAGTAACCACTCTAGATACTGAGCAGAGCTGTCCTGCAAACACTGACCAACAAGAGTGAGTACAGGGGAAGGCCACCAACATGGTGGGCACCTAAGAGCACTTGCCCCATGAGGAAGTGGTGAGGGAGCTGGTGTTGTTCAGCTGGAGAAGCAGCACTTCAGGAGACATAATGGCCTCCCTGCACGGGGCTTCTGTGGTAAGGTTTTGGCACTGGCTGGGCTACAGGGATGGCTTCTGTGAGGAGATGCCAGAAGCTTCCTGTGGGTCTGACAAGGGCCAATGCCAGCCAGCTGCAAGACGAGTGGTGCGGGCCGAGCCAGTCAGTGACAGTGGGTAGCTCCTCTGTGATAACATGTTTAAGAAGAGGAAAAAACCTGCTGTGCAGCAGCAGCCTGAGGAGAGAAGAGCGAGAGAAATAGCCCCACAGATACAAAGGTCAGTGAAGAAGGAGGGGAAGGAGGAGCTGCTGGGTGGTGGAGCAGAGATTCCCCTGCAGCTCATGCTGAAGACTATGGTGAGGCAGGCTGTCCCCTGCAGCCCATGGAGGTTAGTGGTGGAGCTGCATAACATTGCACCCTGTGGAGGATCCCACACTGGAGCAGGTAGGTGCACCAGAAGGAGGCTTTGACCCTGTAGGAAACCTGTAGAGCAGGATCCTTCCAGGACTTGTGACCCCATGAGGGACCCACACTAGAGCAGTCTGCTCCTGAAGGACTGCAGCCCGTGGAAGGGACCCATGCTGGAGCAAATAATGAAGAACTGCAGCCCGTAGGAAGAACTCATGTTGGAGAAGTTCGTGGAGGACTGTCTCCCATTGAGAAGGAATGTGAGAAGAAAGGGGCAGCAGAGACAACACGTGATGAACTGACTGCAAGCCCCATCCCCCTGTGCCACTCATGGGAAGGACGCAGAGAATTCAGGAGGAAAGTTGAGCCTGGGAGGAAAGGAGGGGTGGAGGGAAAGGGTTTTAAGGTTTGTTTTTATTTCTCATTACCCTACTCTGATTTGATTGGTAATAAATCAAACTAATTTCCTCAAGTCGAGTTGGTGTTGCCTGTGATAATTACTGCTGAACGATCTGTCTGTCCTTATCTTGACCCTTATCTTAGCCTTTTGTTGTATTTTTCTCCCCTGCCCAGTCAAAGAGAGGGAGTGATAATGTGTCTTGGTGGGCATCTGGCATCCAGCTAGGCTCAACCCCCCCCACTCCTCATACCTGCAAGATGGCTACTGGAAGAGGAAAGAGCTATTCATGGGCAGGTATAGTAGGGGGTTAAGAGGCAAGGGGCATAAACTGAAGTAACAGATCTTCAGACTGGATATAGGGAAAACTGTTTGCACTGTGAGCCAGTCAGGTTTCCAAGAGAAGCTGTGGAGTATCCATCCTTGGAAGTTTTCAAGATTAGACTCTGTGAAGTCCAGAGTAACCTCATCTGATCTGATAGCTGACCCTGCTTTGACTAGGAGGCTGGGCTAGAGATTGCCTTAGTTATTCTACAATCCTAAAACTAGACATCTGCTCTCAAAACTGTCACAGTGGAGTTTGGGTTAAGAAGTATGACACTGCTCACCACAGCTGTTTGCAGTGGTTAGATAAGCTCTCCCTCACAGAGCCCACGTAGAATGCAATTTACTTAAAAGTAGAATTTTCTGTCTGGAGGAAAACTTTACATAAGATTGGTATTATTGTAAGAGGAAGCTGCTCAGCAACTTGACAGGCACACCAAGCATGTCAGACCTTCTGGATGGCATCGTGGGGCGATGCACAGATCTAGGAGGAGGATCTGTTAAGACTAAAGTATGTGCTGACCTCATAGGTAGGACAGGATTCCTTCTGGAAACACATTAAACAATGAAAATGGAAGTCTAATATGAAGAGCAGTCAGTTATCAATTTGCCCATCCTTTTGTGTTGTTGAGCATGTCCACTACCAAGACAGGTTTCTTACAGGAACTTCTACTGGATTGTCAAGCTATCTCTGAGTGGATTTCACCCTTCTTGTGGGATTCAAATTTTGTGGCAAGACATACATAGGTTTGAAGCATAAAATAATCCAGCAAGACAAAGCAAATGTTCAAGAATGTTGCTGGTTTCAAGTGAAGTGATTAAATGCCTCCAGAAAACTCAAGGAGAATATGCCAGCTTTTGCCAAAGCAAAAACCCTGCAGTGGCTGCAAACTGAACAGACTGGTGAGACCTTCACCTTGACCAAGACCAAGTGAGTGAAACTGAGACTCTGTGAGAGACTATGACCTGCTCTGACACGTGTGCCTGGACAGGCCAGCTGTCAGGTGAAGGTGCCTTGTCTCTACAAATAAGCTATTTTTATTAAGAGGTACTCAATAAAAACCTCTAGAGAACATAATATGTAAGCCCAGTCTGTACCACGTCAGATCAGTAGTCTGGCTACAACGAGTAGTCCATCTGATGGGTGTTGAAGGGACAATGTAAGAACAGTGTGATTATGTAGTTATTCTCCCTCCAGTTCTTTTCCTGCTTCCAGCCTATCACAGAGCAGGGATTTCCTGAGCCAGAGGTGATCCATTTGTATTCAGTAGTCCTTGGGGAATTTTTCTTTCATTATTTTTTCCAGCTGCTTTTTGAATCAATGGAAAATTTGACATCTACAACATCCAGTGCTAGGAGGGCCAAGGAGTTCCACAGCTTAGTCACATCTCAGGTGAAGAACCACTTCCCTGTATTAATTTTGAATTGCCACCCTGAAGATTTTACAGACATATATCATATTGTAGCTTTTTTCCCTCTGAGGCTTAAAGGTCCTTGTTTTGGTAGCTGTTACTCTCAGAGGAGCCATTCTGTACTTTTGAATGTCCTTGTTGCCCTTTATCAGCTCCTTTCCACTTCTGCTACAGCCTTTGTGAGCCCTGTGGTGGGGTGCTCAAGACACACAATGCTGATAACAGGGGTGCACTGTGCTGAGGAGGTGAAGACCTCACTCCCAAGGGGCAATGGGCAGTGCAGATTGGCTTTTTCTTATCACTTCACCAGATTAAGTTTCAGCTGTTGTTTTAAGGCCAATCACTCACGCTTCTCTTAATGTCTGCAGTTCTTTGCAGCCAACCCTCATCTTTTCTTACTTGGATAGTTTTATGTCTCCAACAGGTTTGTTATTTTATTATTCATCCCTCATGATTAAGTCAAACAGTCCAAACCCCAGCACTGGTGTCTTATAACCAACCATTTACCCTCGTTATCTGTCCTATCTTTTAGATACTTTTTATCCAAGTAGGAACATTTGCCTTCAGCTTAAGCACCATTGGTGCTAGCCAATTTGAAAGCCTTTTGGACGTCCACATGGGCTACTTCTCATGTACTTGTTTACTCCTTCAAAGGAGTGTGAGACACAGCATCTCTTTATAAAAGCCATGACGACTCTTCCCCAGTAATTGGATGTAACTGCATGCCAATTGATTTTTTCCTTTATTATAACTTCTACTAATTTGTTCAGCACAGACATCAAAATCCCTGGTCTGAAATCCCTCAAGAGGCTTTTCACAAATTGTGTCTGCTAGTGAGCCTTTAAAAGCAGTTTTAAACAAATGTTTCTACACCACAGTTAGTCAGGTCTTCCACCCTTCAGCTGTTTTCAGACCTCTGGGCTAGGACCCGTGTGGTTTCAGACACTGCTTAGTTCATGTTGCTGCTCCATAACTGTTCCTACCACAATTTTGACCTGAGACAGTCCTCTGATGAATTTTACTCCAGAGTTTCTGCTGTGGAAGTTTCCCAGCCTTTCCTGCCATTAACATCAGTGCAGGAAATACGTTTAGTTTTTTGACCACCACCATCTTTTCTTTTTTTTTCCTGAGTAATCCTCTCTTACCTACTAGCCCTTCAGCCTTTGAGCTCACCGAGAGTGGAAAAAAGATTGGGGTTTTAAGGGGATTTTTTTTGTGGGTGGATAGAAACAGAAAAAAAAGAATCCACTAGTGGTGACTGAGCTGGCAGGCTCAAACTTGACATAACAGATACTGTAATCAGGATCTCAGAGACCTGCAGTGAGATGCACACATGCATGATCTTCAGAAGCTGTGGGAACAGAGCATGTCTCTGCAGAGCTCTGAGGATGCTGTTTTGACTGTACCTCACTGCAGAGGAAAACTACAGGTAAAGCAGGCTGGTAGCAGGGGGACAGAAGAGCTTAAACTGCTTGGATTATCCTTGTTGGCTAATGTCTGAAAGCCACAGGCATGTTCTTTGTGGCTGCCTCTAAAAGAACCTCAAGTACTCATTGCTCTACATGAAAGCTGCTACAGAGGTCTGAAGTTCTCAGCTGTGTAAGGAGGCAACAGCTGAATTTTCATCCTCCTCAAGATGCTGTCCTGAAACCCTGAAGGAAATTTCTGTTTGGTGACTGGTCTGACATGGCCTAGGAAGACAGGGAAGCATCTTTGTACCTCTTGGTGCAGACCAATATGAGCCCCTGAAGGCTGTCTGCTGGGCCCATGGCTTTTCCCCTGCAGGGACAAAGTAGAGCAATTCACACTAAAGGTACTGCCTAGGCAGCCACTTCTTTCTGTTTTCAGGTGGCAAATGAATTTATTGCTGGTGTTGTCACCCTGGGAGCGGGGGCAGGGGCAATGACAGAGATGACAAACGTGTGCAGGGGTACACACCCATGCACACTATGATGAAACACTGCAGAGGAGGAGAAGCTAGAAGAGTCTATAAGGAGGAAAAACGTTGGTGAGAGAGGATGAGGTGCTGGTATAGAAGTGAGATGGGGGCAGCATCGACTGCTGTTGCTTTCTGAGGGGAGAAGAGAATGTGATGCTGGAGAATGAGCAGACAACCTGAGAAAAACTGTTGAAAAGAATGCACAGTCCTTCCCCTCCTTCCCACATCCCTTCCTGTAACCATCCCACTTGGACAACAGCCCCACAGCTCCCCTCAAGTGCTCAGGAGCTGCCCACAGCCCTGACTGGTGTCAGGAGCTGGACTGAGAGGAGGGCAACCAGCCCTAGCTGTACTTGCACAGAAAGGCCTGGACCAGCAGGTCTATCCTGAGGTGATGTGTGAGCCTCACATCTCACTGCCTTGTCCTGGGTACCTGCTCTCCCAACACTATCTCACCAATAGCTTCCTAGCACCACAAAAATGAAGCACAGCATGTGGGGGACAGTCTTATGCATGGTGCTGAGAAACGAGGTGGAGAAAGAGAAAAATCTTGCCAAACATGCTTCATGGTCAGTGTTTTCAAGAGTAACTTGTCATCTAAACCCTGGAGTGCTTTGGGGCTGCCCTTGGGATGCAGAGAATGCAGCACTGGGGTGCAGAGCAGTGCAGCTGGAAATGCAAACTGCACAGGATTGCTTAGTAAACCTGAAACAGGAAATACCAAAAAGCACAACCAAACCCCCCAAAACTCATCCAAATTTGCTTTAGAAATTGAAAGTGCACTTTCTCATACACGTGGATGCCTCTTACCTGCAGTAGATATTTAAGATATTTAGATATTTAAGCCCCACTTTTCACCTTTTTTTCTAAACAAGAAATTAGTGTGATGACTAGAACTGTGAAAACATTCAAAACTTAGGATGGTTTGTCTTTAATGAACTATACTTGACATCAAAGCTGAGAGGTCTGTATTTTACTCCTGAGGGCTCATCACACTGCTACTGCCTACTCCCTAGAGGTGTCTTTTGCTGACCTCTTGTCCCAGTAAGAATGATATTATCATCAAAAAGCAGCATATAAGCCAAATTCCTCCCTCTAGTCTTAAATCACATGCCAAGGATCCAAAGTGGCCAACCACTGGTGGAATAAAAAGGTTTATACATTCACTTACAGTGCTGGATGCAGTGGAGGCAGAAGCAAATTGACCAAGGACCCAGGTGATCAGTCCAACTCCAGTTGTGTAGCCAAAGAACAATACTTCCTCTGCTCCCAGCTGTGCTGATGCCCCACCACAGCTGGGGGCTCTGCCTACAAGAGACAGCTGGGGGGAACCTCTTCCAGTAACTACAGACTCTGCACAGCATACTTACCACCTACATAAACTGTCCCCAACACCACTGCAGGTCGAGACAGCTTTTATGCTGTTAACTTTAGAGGCAGGACACCTGATGTTAATGCCAAAGGCAGAGGCACTTGATGTTGATCTCCTAATCAGTTCCCACCCAAGGCTGGCCAGACCCTGGGTGAAAAACAATCAGGAGGGGCTTTCCTGCCTGGTTGTGGACATCATCCATATGCCAACCCTTTTTCAGGGCTGGGGATTTAAACCCCAGTGCTTCAAGGTGTCATCTAAAGGCCCCTTCATCTCCTGAGGGCCCTGTGGAAGAGGACTTCCATTGTGAGCACCTTGGCAAGTAAGCTCTGCAGGTTGCCTGTGCTTTTAGTGTCACAGGATCCCAAAGAAAGCCTCTGTTTGAATAAATACTGAGATTTGCCTTGCACCTCTAGGTTCACTGGGCAACTGAGGAGGCATGGCAGGTTCCCCAGTGCCCTGTGGTCAGTCCAGCAGCACATAGACAGCAGCTCATGGGGACCAATGCCCAGCATGCCTAGACTGTCCATTTCTCCAGCTTTTTCCATCTTGCTTACCTCTCTGCTGCTGAAGAGCCAAGGGTGCATGAGAGCTTGCTGGCTTGTGATTGCTGTCCCTGCAGAGGTCTTGGTCCAGGCATGAAAACAGCTTGTAACAAAAGAGAACCAGACAGGCTCTTTGGCTACTTGTTCATCCAAATCACAGCCGTCCCCTGCTGCACCAAGGCTGATTCTACTGCTGCCGTGCTTCAGTTCATCTCCCCTCCTGTCTCACTTCCTGATGTGCTTCTGGCTGGCCACAAAGCATGAACTTTGCTACCTAAAGCTGATAAGCTGTAACACATCCTATGAAAGCAAACGTAATTGTGAAAGAAGCAACACCCAGGTGACCTTGCAACTGAGGAGACCTGCCCTGGGTCAGAGTGCTAAATACTTGCTCGTCTTTGCTCCCAGGCTAACTCTGCCACCCCCAGGACTGACAGGGGAAAATTAAAACACCCCTTCCCCAAAACATCGCCAAACAAGAGGCAGAAGTGAAATATGGGAAGTGAGAGCAAAGTTGATTTAAACACTAGCCAGTGCAAAGGGTCAGAATCCTGTCAGTCCCATGGGCTTGGGTGCTTCAGGGCTGAGCTCCTGCCCAGGGGCCCAGCTGTGCACCACTGGCACGTGGCAGGGACCCAAAAAGAACCAAGCTCTGAAGAAGTGTCAGTGCCCGTGGCAGGCAAAGGCACGTTTGCCACAAATATTGATCCCTGTTGTTCAAGGATATGGGAGGCAGAGTG
>NW_008623557.1:9464-10852 GCF_000691845.1 Merops nubicus | reverse complement strand
CAGCAGGACGTGTGTGACCTAGCACTGGCAAGTGGAGTTGGGAAAGGATCTGCCCCTCTGCAGAGCCCACCTGGGGTTTTGTTGCTTCAAGTCCTGTTTCTCCTTTGTCAGCCCCAGCACACCAGAAAGACACAGGCCATGGGGACACTCCTAACCCTACCGTTGTCCTTGCCCAGGAGCAGCTGCCCTGAGAAAAAGGAGCCCTGCCTGTGACTCCCTCTTTCTCTGCAGCCCTCGCCTGGCTCCTCTGCCTGCTGGCTGCTGCTGCTGGTGTTTGACTTTGTCACTCCCTGCCTGCCCTGCTCTGCCATCACTCATGCAGGGAGTGACATGCCAGGGGACGTGTGTTCCTGCTGCTTGCACATCCTTGGAGGGTAAAATAGCACCCGAAACACTGATCTCACCCTGCTCCTTCTTAGTGCCTCTCTTTTTTAACCAGATCCCATTTCTCACTTCTAGTTGTGATCTTTGTTCTCACAGCTTTTTGTGCCTCTTCAGTTGGTGTCATTCCTCTGGTACTGATAAAGGTTTGCAGATAAACCCGGGGTGGGGTGGGAGCAGGGTGTTCTCCCTGTACAAAAGAAGTCTCTGACATCATCTGTGGAAACTTTGCCCTCCTCTGCAGCCCTCCCTCCCCCTCCCTGAACTCCCACTGCCCCGTAGCATCCCTCACACGGCCTCACTCACCTCAGTGCCTCAGTCCATGAGCTCTGTCTCTCTCTGTTCAGGTGGGCTCGTACTCCTGCCCCTGGCTGTCTCCTGGAGGCTCAGCTGGCTGGGAAGAGCAGTGCAACCCCTGGCGCTTCCTCACCGCTCTCTGAGTCGACAGCAGGTAAGACCAGATTACTGGGGGGTGTGTCGGAGGCTACACCCTGGTGCTGCAGATCCAAACTTGCTTGTTGCCCTGGAGCTCTGGCTCCAGAAACCGGGAGCAAAGACCCAACAGAACAAGGGGTGCAAGAAGCTGGGGAGGCAAGGAGAGAGGTGGAAACCATGCTACAGCAGAGAGGCTGCTCAGGTTTGCAGGGATGCCTGATAAACCCCAGTACTCTTCAGACCTCTTTGTGCAGTGAACCCACACGTGGGGCCGTGGTGGAAGAGCCAAAGCAGGACCCGAGCTGCAGCGTTTCACCTTCTAAATGATTCCTCTGGGCTTTGTGAGGAGTTCCACCTTCCTGAGTGGTGGAGGCAGCTGGCACTTCCCAGGCCTGCTGGGGGCATGGCAGGCTTTTCTCCCATGACATTGCAGCTCCCCAGTCACACAACTCACATTTCCCTGGGCTCCCAGGGGCTCTTAGGAAAGGGCTACCCACTGAGAAGGAGGGCAGCCACTCCATTATGCCTGCTTAGGAGAAGGGCAAGGACTGTCCCTCTTGTCATGGGGAAGA
>NW_008623557.1:9039-9332 GCF_000691845.1 Merops nubicus | reverse complement strand
TGGTCCCAGGGGATGAGGGAGCCAGCGGTTCCTCCCCTCCCTGCTCCCATTCACTGCCACTGCAGAGCAAGTCTCCAGCTGCCTGGATGGCCTGATGACAGAGCAGTAATGAGCTGGTGGGTCTAGTGACTCCTCCCCTCCCTGCTCCCATTCACTGCCACTGCAGAGCAAGTCTCCAGCTGCCTGGATGGCCTGATGACAGAGCAGTAATGAGCTGGTGGGTCTAGTGACAGCTGCTTGGTGCTGCCAGGTTTTTCTTTTGTGGAAGGCTCTTTCTGCTGCTGACTGGGGCT
>NW_008623557.1:8357-9016 GCF_000691845.1 Merops nubicus | reverse complement strand
GGCGACTTGACTGTGGAGGAAGACAACCACATTGTCTGCTGACAGGGCTGAGGCTGTGGGTCTGACACTGATGCTGTCCCCAGCCACATGAGCTCCCTCCGAGGGAGGTGCACCCCAGAGCCCTCGTTCAGAGCTCTTGCAGGATGCTGCCCAAGCTGTAGGTGGGGAACAGCTCTGGCATGGACTTGCAGGGCCAACCCAACAGGATTCTGTGGGCTTCTGTGTCTCTGATGCTGTCAGGCACACCAGGGCAGCCCAAGGTCATTGCCCAGGGCAGGGGCTACTTGTGCTTTGCAGTGCTGGACTGGAGCTGCTGTGAGAGAAACTTGGGCAAAGGCAGTAGGAGGTGACAGGGGGGATTCAGGCAGCTGCTGTACCGTGGCTGAAGGTGGGGTTTGCTGGGGACAGAACAGAGATGGTGTGGCTGTGCATGGTGCTGATCCCCGTGCAGCATGTCCTGGCTGCAAATGTGCTTTGTACTTGTACTGTCTGCACGGGAAAGTCACCTGGGGAGGTGCTGTCTCCTAAGAAAATGGACAGATCTGTGAGAAAAGGGTGGAGCAAGGTGCCCAAAGGCAGCACGTTAGAAGGGGCAGCTCTGGAAGCATGAAGGGAGAGGGACGGTGAAGCTGAAGAGACACAGACCAGGATCAGAAGCA
>NW_008623557.1:7177-8331 GCF_000691845.1 Merops nubicus | reverse complement strand
AGGAGTGACCGATTCATCACAGGCGAGAGGTGGCACCTCCCCTTCCCTGCCGTGTTTCTGCTCTAAAATCAGATCGTAGAGGGCCAGTTCCCAGCAGACATGGTGCTGGCTCTGGCCCATCTCCAGCTGAAACTCTGCCCTGCCCTACATGTGCCTGGCCGAGCAGCCTTCCCTGTGGGCAGTGCTCCAGGGCTGCGGGGCTCTGCCGGGGCTGCTGGAGGAGCAGCCCCGTTTGCTGGCAGCAGCTGGAAGCGGTGGGTGCAGGGAGGCAGGGCACAGAGCTGGCTGCTGAGGAGTGCCAGCACAGCCTCACTCTCACCAGTGGGGCTGCTCCACGCTGCAGGGCCTGCAGGGCACCATCCAAGCTCAGCACAGGGAGGGAGGGCAGGCAGGGTTGTCGTGGGGTCCCTTCGGTGTGCCCATGGTGTCCTCTTGCCACGTCAGCTTCTCCTGGGGTACTGTTCAAATGCCACCCTGGGACCAGCCCAAGTGTGACCAGTGCCTTCCTCCACATGCCAACAAAGCTGTCAGCGCAGAGCAGACTCAACCCAATACACACGCTGTTACAAATATTAATATTCTGGCTAAAATTCTTCCTCTTTTGGCCAGGTTTGGATTTTTGGACCCATCTGGAACATTCTGGGTACCGTCTCTGCAGACTGATGGATCTTCTCCACCCTGCCACCAGCCCAGCACTGTGGACTGGCAGCTCAAATTTTTTTCAGACCTTTTGTTCTGAAGTTGCAGTCCCCTTTTGTTGCAGGCTATGGAAAAAGGATCTGCCTATGCCCCCAAAACAGCAGGGATGTGCATGTGTCCCATGGAAGGAGCCATACACAGCAGGCTACAAGCAGGGTCCCGCTGGCTCCTAGAAACAAGGCTGCGGGGTCCTCCCTGACAAACCTCTCTGTGTAGGAGCTCAGCCCCTGACATCTGCCACCATGGCTCCCCTTTCACCTCCCCTGGGGGCTGCTGAATTCTCTCCCTCATCGGGACACCCAGCCCAGAAACCGAGAGTGCCAAAGGTGGGGGCACTGACCAGAGGGACCCCACAGTCACCTCCCTTGCTGGCTTCAGGCCTCGGGAGCTGCAGCATCCCACAGTGATTTCTCCCAATCAGTTTCCACCCAAATGCAACCCTCCTGCACGAAGTC
>NW_008623557.1:0-7146 GCF_000691845.1 Merops nubicus | reverse complement strand
CCCCCCCCCACACAAACCCCCAGCCTCTTCCCCTGCCACTGTGCCCCATCAGTACCTTCCCCCTCCACAGACTGCTGCCATTTCTTGCCCACTGCAGGCGCACGGGAGTCTGCTTTCATCCACACCACCTCTGCTGCTGGTGTTGCTTCTCCCGTTACCTGTGCCTGCAGCCATGGGGAGCTGGAGGAGTGTGGCTGTGACCACAAGGTCAGAGGAGTCAGCCCCAAAGGTGAAGGAGGAGGCTGGTGACAGGAAGAGGGGTGGTGGAGGAAAAGATCCATGGGGAAGATTCTCACCAGGGGGGGAGGCAAATCCCTCCTCCATAGCCCTCAGCCCTTCAGAAGCTCCTCTCAGGGCTTCTTCATCTCGTGGCTGCTTTCCCTCTGCAGGATTCCAATGGTCAGGCTGCTCTGATAACCTCTCTTATGGGACTGCCTTTTCTCAAGCCTTTGTAGACAGCCTCGAGAGGAGCCACGGTATCTCAGGAACCTGCACAGCAGTGAGGCTGGGAGGAAGGTAAGGGCAGGAGCAAGGGCTGGGAAGCAAGCCTGGTTTCAGGGGTGTCTCTCTGCCTAGGTGGAGCGTGGTCCAGCCCCCCTCCTCTGAGGAGCAGTGCAGGGCAGCCACCAGCTCCCAGAGGGGTCTGGATCCTGCTGACTTTCCCCAGGCCAGTTCTGTGCTGACTGCACTGAGCTGGCTTCTTGCCAGGGTCCCAGGCCCCCCTTACCCACCTTTGTGCAGAGTCCTCACAGAGCTCAGCTGTGAGTTACTTTCCTTGGCCTGTTCTGCAGAGGAAAAGAGTTTCCCCTGTCTGCTCTGAAGAGCTCCCCTCTCCCTCCAGTCCTCTGCAGGGGATGTTGTCTGATTAGGAACCCTGACTACTCTCTGGCTCTGGGCACATCTACTGCCCTCCCTGCAGCCTCATGGGTCAGAGCAGGTCTCTGCCTTTTTCTGCACCTCAGGGGTTTCTTTTACAGACCCAAGCCAGCCTGTTTCCCACAGCATAGATCCCCTTCTGTTTCATACTGGTTTGGCTTAAGAAGACTTTATTGCTTCCTTTCCTTTCCTTTCCTTTCCTTTCCTCCTTTCCTTTCCCTTTTCCTTTCCTTTCCCTTTTCCTTTCCTTTCCCTTTTCCTTTCCTTTCCCTTTTCCTTTCCTTTCCCTTTTCCTTTCCTTTCCCTTTTCCTTTCCTTTCCCTTTTCCTTTCCTTTCCCTTTTCCTTTCCTTTCCCTTTTCCTTTCCTTTCCCTTTTCCTTTCCTTTCCCTTTTCCTTTCCTTTCCCTTTTCCTTTCCTTTCCCTTTTCCTTTCCTTTCCCTTTTCCTTTCCTTTCCCTTTTCCTTTCCTTTCCCTTTTCCTTTCCTTTCCCTTTTCCTTTCCTTTTCCCTTTTCCTTTTCCTTTTCCTTTCCTCTGTGGGAGCTGTGGTGAGACACCTGCAAGGAGCCTGAGTCCACAGGACTGACACTGCCCACCTCTGTCCATCCTTCTCCCAAGGAAAGAGGACCCCCATGATGGATGACATCTGGAGGCTGGCATTGTGGGGGCACCAGAGGGAAAAGGGGAGAATCATGTGGGAAGCAAGAGGGAGGGGATGATAGCTGAACTGTTTCCTAGGATACAAGCCAGTCCTCTGTCCTGCTCTGGTGCTTCAGGCTTTTGTTACCCCCTAGGAAGCACACAGTAGATGGGGGGACTCTTCTCTGCAGGGATATACAGAGGTACCCCAGCGGGTGGGAGGCTCCTCCCAGCTCCTCAGTCCCAGCGCTGGTGGCTGTCTCCACTGCCATCTCCTGCAGAGCCTGGGCAGATCCCACCACCCAGCTGCATGCCAGCTGTGCTCGGGTCACTGTCAGCCCCACCCTGACCACGCCGAACTCTGTCCTGTGGAGGGAAGCAGCGGGGCAGCGAGTCGTGCAGGGGCTCGGGGCTGGCTGTGGAGGGACAGGCCATGGAGGAGAGGGTGTGTAAAGGGCAGTGCAGGCTGCCCTCACCTCTCTATGGGCTCTGCTGGAGACACTGGTGGCTCTTGAGCATGCAGTAGCTGGGGTGCTGAACTCCATCTGAGTCACAGATCTGGGGAGAGGGGAACGAAGGTGGGAGAAAGAAAAGGAGGAGGGATGAGAGCATCCACTGGGAGCACACCTGGCTTGGGGCATCTCTGTTTTGGAAGGCAGTGTATTCTGCCTTCAGCCAGAGGGTCGCACGAGGGTCCTCACAGCCGTGGTTGGCCATCCCACTGACCAGTGCTTCCCCCCCAGCCCTCTGAACACCTCTGTGCCATAGTGCTCCGAGGTGTCTGAGGAGCTGCTCTGCAAACAGGAGGGGTGAAGAGAGCCCTGCAGCACTCCTGGCACCGTGCTGCCTGCAGCCTGCTGCTCGGCTGAGACCTGAGTGCTGATGTGGGCATTGAAGGTGCCTGGTTCTCAATGAACACGGTTCAGGTTCAGGTTTGTCCTGACACTGGTCCCTCTTCAGCAAGCAGAAAGCAGTCAGGGCACAGGTCTGTATGACAGCACCCAAGGCTGTCACACACTTAGAGAGGTCAGGGGGAGAAAGGAGGCCGAGGAGCTCCCATATCCCTGGCTTGGAGCTTGCCTCCCTGGTCACCCAGGTCAGCTTCTCCCAAGAGGTGGCACCTGACAGGACAGTGCTGATAAGCTCTGGCTGCTGGAGCGTTGTGGTCAGCACTGCAGGGAGCCCTGCTCACAGTGGGGGTCAAAGGAGGACATCAGCATCTCTACCGAACCCCCAAACCTGACAACTCTTTCTTCCGCAGGCCTGGGTTACCACCACTGAGAGACAGTTTCCTTCCAGCAGTGCATAGCATGGGATCATCATTGCCTTGTCCTTCTGGGCTAAAAGGCTGACAGAGGAAGGGATTTCTCCCCAGAGAAATCTTGGATGCACTTCATGGAGTGACGGGGTGTCTGCAGCATCTGCACGTGCCTGTGTGACACGGTGGCTAGGGGATTGCATGTGCATTTGGGAACACGTGGGAGGGACTGAATGAGGAGCACAGCTTGAGGAACTTTCCGAGGGACACTGCAACTGCTGCCTAGTTTTGTCCACCCCAGTGCCCAGCAAGGAGACAATGAGTTAGAGATGTGCTGCATGTTGACCGTGGGGCAGCCCCATTTGGGTCTGCAGGATGTAACTTAGTAAGCCTCCCTCCTGCTTGAGCCAATGTGTTTGGCAGAAAGAAAGGGAAAAAAACTGGGAACAATGAATTAACTCCAGCTTCCCGTGTCAGTTTGCATTAAAAGGCAGAAAATGTAAGGACGGTGGGATAAGGACAATAAGAATATTTTGCATCTCTTAAGAAACAGCAGACACGGTACAGAACGGTTATTAGGCAGTGATGGTGTCAATTGTCAGCAACGATTCTGAAGAGGTAAAAATGCTCATTAAATATTTGTCTTCTGTGTCTAGAAACAAGAATAGTGATAAATAAACAAAACGTGATCTGGCAGAAAGTAAGAAGAAAAGATCAGCAAGTACTTACATTAAAATGCTCTTATGCATGGGCTAACCTGCGTGAAGAAGTTTTCCAAGGAAAAGCAGACACTTCTTGGAGACCTTCAGGTTAACATTAAAAAAACCAAACCAAAACAAAAAGAGATGGAGAACCTGGAGGAAGGCTATGAAGTTGAGATCTCCCAAGACCTGGAAAACTTTCACCTAGAGCAAGAAGCTTAAAAAGCTTTACTTAGCTTAGCAAAGACACTAGTGTGTGGCCACTCAGTCTGTGCTTTTACCAAGATGGGGATCAGCTGTAAGGATCTCTTCCTCAGCCTGTGGAAGAGTAATGACTTCTGGTGACTGGAGTTCGTGGTGAGATCCATTCAAACCAGAAATTAGCTGTAAGTTCCTGACACAAACGGTATTTAGCACAGCTTATGGGGTCCTCCTCTCCATGGCTTGGAGGCTTCAGAAAGATATCTCAAATTTATCTTAGAAGGAGGGTCTGTAGCTCAGCCACCTGATACTGTTTTTCCTTCAAGGTTCATCAGGCATGGCCCCACATTCTGTGCTGATTGGGGAGGTCATGAGAGCAGCTGCTAGGCCTGAAGGCTAAAAGAGCAACATCTTTTTGATGATGTCATTATCTCTGAAAGCATCCTTCTCACTTAGATCCTACAAGAGAATCTGGAAAGCTTAGTCACAGAAAATATGAGTGCTAGATTTTTATTTTTTTAAAAAAAGACACTACAACTGGGGAAGCTGGGCTCACATGAACCATGAGTGTCCATGGGTGAATATCAACAGGATGAGGTCTGTATCTGGGACAGTCATGATGCTGAAAGGGGTGTAAGGATCACAGTGGACAAATAATGCAATAGTGGGAAGCTGTGGGGATAAGGGCAAATGCAATTCTTGTGTACAAGCAGAGAGGGAAGAGAAGGGCAGGGCAGGGAGATTGACCTCCTGTGTAACCACTGAAACCCAACACTGAATGGTGCAGGCAGAGCTGGAGTGTTTGGGTGTTTTAAAGGAACACAGAAAATTAGAGTTTCACAGGCTTTATAGTGTAAGAGTTACAGAGCTCTTTTTATCTTATTGCCCAGCTGAATTATGGTATATATGTAACTTTGAGGGGGGGAAATACTGGGAAATAAGTAGCTCTTTAATTGCGGGGCAGAAAGCACAATAAGGACTAAAAATTGAAAATAGGTGCAATAAGAGACTTTTTATTTCCCCCCCATAGGGATTCACTGCTAGCAGAAGGAGTACAAAGTCTGCTGCAAATTCTTTGCTGTGTTTTATATGACTGCCTTTGCCATGTCTCTCTAAAGGTCACAGCCAGCCTCATCAGGTACTATGGAAGCTGCCACAAGCAGGGGTGAGTGAGAAGGGACAGATGTGACATAGGGCCCTAGGGAAGACATTCAGCCCTGGGTTTGGTGCCTGTCACAACTGTGTGCACCTTCTGTTAAAGCAGACTCTGAACGGCACCTGTACACTGACCAGTCCCACCCAGCACTGCTCCTCTGGCTGATATGGAAATGCCTGAAAGCATTTTGCCCCTTTTTTATGTCATGCTTTGAAGTCCCTTTGAGAGGAGGCAGGATGTGGTGAGCAGCAAAGCTGACAGGCACAGTCTACCTTGCCTTTTTATCCTCACTTAAGTTTAAGCTTTGCTTAGCATGAGTGATGGGGCTCAGCTGACAGGTTACAGACACAGTCAGCATTCATGTCTGTGAGAAACTCTGCAGCAAGAATCCTTGAGTGTCACCAGCAATCACAGCAGTCCCTCAATAATCCAAATATAACTAAATCAGAGCAAGGCTCAATTTCAGAGGCAGGGAAAACTACCATCCTCAATGAAAATACCTTTTGCCTTAGAGTACATACACCAGGAAAAATTTACCAGGCAGTAAAAACCTCTTCCACTATTAGGAAGGAGGATGACACAAGTCACTGCCTGGCAAGAGAACAGTTATAGCTTTAACAACATGATGCAATTCATTTTTACATGCAGAAGTCAGATCTCTGGCTCAACCATAGTTGTATGCAGTGCTTTTAACAGAAACCACAGATGTTCTTGAACGTTAGTGCAAAAAGCCTGTGCTTACAGTAACACCACTGGCCAAGCAAGAGTGAAACCAAAGACTTCTCTATGAAAACCACATCTAGACAGCATTCTCTCTTTTGCTCTTGGCGAGCAAAATAGTCTCTGCATCTCAGTCAATGCAAGTGGTCCTCAGCCATGACGTACTGAAGGATCAAAAAGTAAATCTCAGTGAAAGAGATTTCTGTTTGGGCTCACCAGCCCCAGCTGCCTGAGAACAGAGGTGAATGGATCCTGGCAGGTCAGCCAAGAAGAGCTCAAGATGCTCAACAAGCTCCTAAAGCAAACCTATACCAGAGGAACTAAGAAGGGCACACAAAAGTATTGCAGGAGGCTGGACTGTTCTGGGGCCCTGCACTGAGCTGGCATGCTGCTGTTTTCAAAGCTGAAACAGGGAACCAGAAATGCCCCAGGAGGAGCAATGCACAGATCCAGAGCACAGAGAGAGTCATCTGCTTGAGGAGAAGTAGTGGTCCTGCACAGCTGGGAGCAAGACCCTGAGCTCTTGGCTCCGTTTCCTTGCCCAGGGCTGCTTTTGGATGAGGATGCACCACTCCTCAGGTCAGACTGTTCTAGGGAACATCTGCTTCATGTTGCAGGCATAGAGGTGAGTGGCACAGCGAGACACACAGTTAAAAGCTGCTAGTTACAGCTAGCAGTGCTGGGTCGCCCTCTCCCTGCTGGCTTTATGCTGGGGCAGGCAGAGTCTGAGGGGCTCCCTGGGCACACTCCTGCTCTCTATAGGACGCCTTGCCTCAGGAAACCTGCCTGCACTCAGCAGCTGCTCAGGGCAGGGGTGTGACTGCTGTGGGGCTACCAGCTGGTGCCCTGTACGGGTGGCATGTAGTACACTGCTGGGTGGGGAGATGGGTCTTTCCCTCACCTGCCATCAGAGACCATTTCCTGCACCCTCCCCTTGGTGCTGCCTGGGTCTGACTTGGTGCTGGAGTCTGGAGATGGGGCTTTGGTGCCCAGGGACTTCTCCAAAGAGAGGACCAAGTGGATCAGCTGCCAGAGGCTGTTCTCCAGGTGTTGCTTCCAGGCTTGCTGTGCCTGGGCAGGGGATCCCAGCCTCTGAGGTGAGGGGGGAGGGACAGCTGGAATCAGCTGAGTCTGTGGGAGCACAGGCAGCCCCCTGTCCTGTGGGGGTCTTGTAGCCCTGATGTGGCTCAGGGGAGCTTCCTTGGCAGTGGTTCCTGACCTGACAGTGCATAGCAGTACTTCAGGAGAGTGTCCACACTGACATGCAGCAGGGCATCAGTGGGCAAGAGAGAATCCTGCCCTGGGGCTGGGGAGAGAGTGAGACAGGGGCTGAGGGCACCTTTCTGAGGCTAGCCAGGAAGCTGCCAGTGGAAAAGAGTAGCTACAGGAGATCAGGGGAGCAGGGGTGCTCAGTGCAGCCATACCTGCTTCTGTAGGAGAGCTCTCACCCCTTGCCCAGGAGTGTGGGATTGCTCCATCAGGAGAAGGTTTTCTGGAGGAGACAAACCTGGACATGGGATTCGCTGAATGGAGGAGAGAGGGAGAAACATGAGTCCTGCTGTATCATCTTCCCTTCCTCCTCCTCCTCCCTCCTT
>NW_008623556.1:0-17542 GCF_000691845.1 Merops nubicus | reverse complement strand
TATTATTATTCTTCCCCTATATCAGGGTTTACTCTTCAATTAGTGCCTTAGAAGCACTTCTGAAATGAGAAATTATTAAATAGGAGAACATGTTGGAATCCAGATTCCTACATCCACTTAATGCAGAGATGTTTCTGTATATCCAGTAGCTATACAAGAAAATTGATATCATTAGAGTCTTGATCAATACTGTCCTTCTGGATGTCTGCTTGTTTGTGTTGGTCTCTGCATTATTGCTTTTTAATGAGGCTAGCACATTAGGTTTATATTGTAGCTAATTGCTGCAAGTATCAGTCAAGAAGAAAATATTTCCCTGGCTTGCTGGCCTTTCAAGCTCCTGATATTGCAAATTATGTTAATTATATGCTGGACTCACACAAAATTGTTCCTCGGTTTGGAAGAGTAGACAGTACTCTGCACTTCTGATTAAAAAAAAAAAAAGAAAGGTTTGAACAGATAGTTATCACATGTGGAAATGGATTTTTTTTTCCCCCCTGACTTTCAAGAACCACCACAAAATCGTGCTGGACTTGCACAGCTATTGATACAATCACGTAGATTCTAATATGATATATTTTTCTTTAATATAGAGGCAATTTTCAAACTTGAGGTTGAACTTATTTATACATACATATATTCATACAATATGCTTGTATTGTATGTATAACATACTGTATTTATATATAATGTGCACACAATATATTAATATTTTTTCTCATAATACAGATTTAGAGATCATTATGCTGTTATGCTATAGCTACTCTGAATTGTCCTTGTGAAGCAAAGTAGTCATAGGATAATTAATACTGACTTGGTGGCTATTGCTCACTTGTGACACAAAAATAGCAGAAGGCATCAAAGCTTGCTAGCACATACAGCCCATGAATTTGTGCTAGTATTCAAATTAGAATAATTGATGGGAAGTCACAGCTTGATAGAAGTCAGACAAGAGGTACACAAAGAACAACAGGGATTGTATTCTTCCACCAAAGCTCAGCAATTTCAGGCTATTTGCATTTCAATACTCCTGCAGCTCTACTCCTAGAATATTTTGATGATCTGCCAAGTCATGCAGTGTGTTTAGTTGCTGGACAAATACCATCACTTTGATTGCTCTTGAGAATCTTCGAATACAGAGAACAAAACTATTTAGGTTAGATAAAGAACAGTATGTTTTGTGTTCAGTTTCCTGCTGTTCTATGGTAGCTGCTAGTTCCTGGTAAGGACTGGAGAAGCATAACCTTCTCATGTCCTTCATCTTAATTCAGCCTTTGTTGAGGCCTTTGTTACCTGAATATAATCATGTACTTGAATTAAGCTTACCAGTTCTTTTCTCTTGCTAGTTTAATGAACTTTTTTTCTGAGACATTATGCTTTTATTTCATGTAACTAATTCTTAATACATCATCCATAACTAAACACCTATTTATTCAGTATTAATGTTGTGCAAGATGTACTTGAATCTGTAATTCTATATGTCCCTTTGCTTGCTAAATTATAAGTAAAAATTGTCTCTGCTTAAAAAACATGAATAAAGTAATTCTTTTATTTTAAAGCAAATTTATAGGGAGTGAATTATGATTTTTTTCAGGTAATTTTTTTGACATGGTGGTTCTTCAGTTGTATGAGCTAGTGCAAAGTCCTCTTTTCAATTACGATCTGTACAGTAGTTGTCATAATTTTGATTCCTTGGGGGAAAAAACCAAAAGTATTGCAAATGTTCTGAGAGGTTCTGCACCCCAAGAGGAACAGAATAGGACTGTAGCTATAATCAGATGATTCCCTGTCTTCACAGGTACAAGCAGTAGGAAGGCTTGATGAATCACTTACTGAATGATGGTGATGTCACTCGTCTGCATGGTC
This sequence comes from Merops nubicus, assembly GCF_000691845.1. NCBI lineage: Eukaryota > Metazoa > Chordata > Aves > Coraciiformes > Meropidae > Merops > Merops nubicus. The sequence goes on along the minus strand of NW_008623556.1, from coordinate 15,679 downwards.
TCCTTGCAGATCCTTGAAGGGCTGTTGCTTCAGGTAGATAGCACACCTTGATCTTGAGCATTCACTCTTCACGACATCTGTGGCTCAGATAGACTCTGTGTTATAAATTTTGTCAAAGAGAATAGACAAAGGTTAGTCCAATTATACAATCTAAATTTATTAAGCAAGGAACAACAAGCAAAACCGCTGGGCAGCCGGGGGGTTCCCTGAGTCCACCAATGGCGCACACAAAGCAGTACACGATCTCATACTTGTACAGTAACACAATGCATATTCATGTAACACCTCTACAGATTCATTCTCTAAACCCACCTACTCTCGCTTCGTATGTTAATGAATGCTAATTGGCTTATTAGTTCTTTGCGCTTGTGCAGATCTTCTCCAAAATTGTGGGCAGGGGTCTTCCTATCATGGGCGGTGGTCTTTGGGAGGAAGGCCGTAGGTCTTCTTCATGATGCATTCTTCACCCTCTGCCTGGAATGTGGTGATTTGCCAAGTTTGCAGGGTCCTTATCAGTCTGAGCTAATTTGTGTCCTTTTTGACCATCCGTTCCTTCTCGGGTGTTCCTTCACAAGGGGTGTTATCAAGCTCCCCCTGACGAGTGCCATCCCGTTATCTTTCTGTTCTTTATGGTTGCTAGATAAGGGTAGAGTGCCCCCTTAATCATGCCCCTGCAATTCTTCATTAGTGTAAAAAAAACAAGCCCTTTTGTTTGTTCGTCTGTTAATTTCTTTTTAAACTATATGATTCGGTGCTTTTACTCTCTAAAACCTTACATTCTAAAATTCTCAAAATATATACATTATAGAATTAACTAAGCACAACTGTTATAAGTTCACTACACCGAACGGTTGCCGTTTCTGCACAAACTGCTGTAGTAGCAGAATTTCCCAAACTCCAAGCAAGCAAGCAGTTTCCAAGGAACTGCCCCAACAAATAATTGAGCAGTCAAAGTTTGATTAACAAACTAAGAGTTATCCATCACATGTGGAGCTCGAAACTCACATGTTTTTAAAGGGCTGTAAATCTTTGAGAACAGAGACTTCCTGCCAGCTAACATTATAGAGAATCTGATGCAAATTTTTAGCGTGCCATATACCTGTTTAGATTGTGTAGAAACTTGTAATGACTTCAAGTAGTTATCTTTGTCATACTGAACTACAGCTGTTGCTGGGGGTTTATGGTTCTTTGTCAGTTGTTATTACCTGGAATATCTAGCTGTGCAGAGCCATTTTGCAGAATATTCCTATAGTGAGTTATTTTTTCACTTTATCTGTGGTCAAACTCAAACTATTTAGTCTAACACATATGACAATGTGTACAGTTGTATTCTCAGATTGAATTGGCCTATATCCACCCCAAGTGTGAGGTGTACATGACATCTAGAGATGGTGGAGTTTGCATTACTTCTCTACACTAAACACATCTCTGGAAGAATTCACTATACACTGATAAATGCAGTAATATAAGCTTGTTTCTGCTAAAAGGTTACTTGAAAATTTGGTAGAAAGTCACAAACAGAGAAAGTAGCCTGATACATAAAGCTGATGCGTATTAAAATAGAAGCTTAAAATAACAACAAAGTAATAATTCATCAGAACTAATAAAATATTACAAAAGGTCTTCAGTGAAGATGTGAAGCTTTCTCTCTTAAGTGGTCCTGAGTGTGGTGGTTCAGAAGGAAGCTTCAGCTAACGACTCATGAGCAGCTGCTCATCAGTAGATGTAGCAGACTTTTAGTCTGACGTTAGAGCTCTAGGAACTTGGGAACCATATGTTTTTTTGCTAGGGTATCTTTTCAGCTGCTTCTGTTAAATATACTAAGTTAATGTCACTGCCTTTGCAAAAAAAGTTTGCATTCTGTCCAGAGATGGAATTGTAACAGTGACCGTTTAAAAGTTGGAGTTTGTTGTTTGTTGGTGGTTTGTTCTGTTTTGTGTGGGTTTTTTTTTGGTTGGGTGTTTTGTTTGTTTGTTTGTTTGTTTGTTTGTTTGTTTTGTTTTTTCAGTAGTGGAAAGGTTGCATATTCTTGTTTGATCTTGGGACAACAGTCAGAAGTTTTTCCATCTGAACTCCAGAGCTGGACACAGTACTCCAGGTGAGGTTTCTCCTGAGTGGAGTATAGGGAGAGAATCATCTCCTTCAATGTACTGGCGACATTTCTTTTGGTGCAGCCCAGAATACGGTTGGCTTTCTGGGCTGTCAGTGCACATTGCCAGCTTCTGTCCAGCTTTCACTCACCAGTACCTCCAAGTCCTTCTCCAAACGGCTGCTCTCACCCCCTTCACCCTCCAGCCTGTATTGATACTGGGGATTGCCCTGACATTCCTCTGGGCTGTAATCTTTGCATAATATTCCTCTGGGGAAAACTTCAAGAAGTTATTATCTTTATTCCAAACATGCAATTTTTTTTTTTTTTTTTTTATTTTTTTGAGGGAGGAGGGGGCTGGTTTGTTTGCTTGTTTTCTTTTTGGATTTTTATTTTTTTTTAAAGATTTTTCTCTGGCCAGCATTCATCTGTAGTTTCCAGGCATCTGCACAAAAAATGCACAACAATAACTTACTGATCATGGGAGAATGCCATTCAGTAATTCAGCAGTTTGGGGGTGACAGAGCACTGGAACAGACTGCCCAGGACACTCCTTCTCTGGAGACTTTCAAAACTCGCCTGCAGATGTTCCTCTGCAACCTGCTTAGGTGAACCTGCTTTAGCCAAGAGGGTTGGACTAGATGATTTCCAGAGGTCCCTTCCAACTGCTACTATTCTGTGATTCTGTGTAACTGTAACAAATTAAATCTGCCCTTATTCTTATGTGTAGTATAACATTTTGCTGAAGAGTTACTGATTGATTTTACCAAAACAGAGAAACACTTCCCCCAAGAAGATTTTGTATGCAGACATTTGAAAAGTAGAGGGGATGAGGACTAGTTTAGTTAGAAGTCAGACTCAATTGTTGTTTCAGTCTTAATGAGCTAGTAAATAGTAGTTCAGCTTATGATACAGAAATTACCAAGAATTTGAAGTAGAGGCTTGAAAAACAGGAAAAAAAAAAAAAAATCTGAATTGGTTGTCTCATATTAAGTTCTTATCTTTCCAAGCTGCAGAGGAGTACATGTGCATATGTTTGTTGTTTCTAATACTTTTTCTAATTCTCTAGTTTTACTTAGAGGTACTTCATGATATCTTGGATATACAATGAGAAACATTTTAGACATAGATTCATTTTTTCTATTCATGTACAGGTTGCTTAAACACACAGACTGTTCACTGGTACTTTGTTTAGTCTTAAAAACAACCATTTTGGTATGTAAAGTTCTGCTGAGTTGTGTTCACAAGGAAAAGAAACAGGCTTGTAGGGCTTGCGAGGCTGTGGAAGCTCTGATCCAGTGGGAATCGTAGTTGTTGACGATGCATTTAGTCGGTGCTTCAGTTGGTTTTCCCTTTGTGAAGCCTTTGCTGGGTTGTATTCATGTCCTGGAGAATGGAGTTCTTGTAAGTCTATGAGTTTGATTCCACAGACCGTGAACAGGTTGTGTGGCAGTTCTCATGTTACTAATACTTTACTGGCATGTCTTTTTATCTCATGACTATTTCAAGAGACCGAAAAATTAGCAAGAATCAGTTCACCTGTAGACTCATTCATCTAATCATCTCCAGTGCAATAAAGCTAAGGCTGGTCTCCACTTGTTCCTTACTGTCTGTTCTGTGAGGTGGTGTGGAGGAATACAGCTTTGTGTGTCATCCTTTGTAAATTGTGTAAATTATGTCCTAATGGTAAGTGCAGAAACTGCAGAGCTGTAATTACTAAAGAAGGGGTTGTAGTTTGTCGGAATCGGAGCCTGGGAGGATGGAAGCCTGATGTAAACACAAGCATGTCTTGTGTAGTGCACGGAGGATGTATTACAGAATAAAAACCCCAAACCTACTTTACAAGTACAGAATGTTCAATGGCATTAAATAGGTGCTACTTTACCTTGTAAGGTCTTTAGCATTATTGTACGTATGTTGCAGCTCTATCCGATCTAGTGCTAAACTCATTTGGAGTACTAGACACCCAATCTGGCAGGTTACTCTTTTTGTTTATTATGCTTCATGGTATTACAATATGTCATGAGTATATCAGAATATGTATCAGAATAACATGTTTTAAATTTTAAAAATGTTATAAACAACCAGATTATAAATCACTTCAGATATTGTGGAGAAAAAAAAATATTTGCCCAGATTTATTTTATGTAATTAATTATCAGAGTTTTGCATTGAATACAATATTACTTATTTCAACTTGGAAAAGTATTGTGAACTTTTAAAAATACTGACAAAGTTTTTTAAACTTAGAAAAGCCTTAGTAGTGTTGTGTTTCCAGGATGTGCTAGTGTTACTGAAATGGTATTTTGTTGCTGTTACACATTAAAAGGAAGCTCACATGCAACTTATAGTTGGCATATAGCATTTATTGCTGGTATATGTATATTACTTTTTGCTATTTGCAGTGTAATTTACATCCCAGTGTAATCCTTCAAGACGATGGGTATTCTGGTGTGTGTGGACATGAGCACATATGTGTGTGTGTGTTTTCACACTGTTGATTTGTATTTAGTATCTGCTACTGATTTAAGGCTATTTCTATATGTTTCAAATAATGTGGGGTACTGCATCCAACTGTTATACGGTTTTAGGAATGCTGCTAGTCTAACAGTTATTTTGTAATGAATTTTCTTTAAAATAACAGTTTTTAAATTGGAGTGACAACTTGAGAAAGAAGAGAAGACATTGAATTTACTGACACTGTAATAGTATTAATGTATGTAACATGCTGAACGTGCATAGCTTTTTTCTAACCCGCATGGTGTTAACCGTTCAGAGAACTTTATTAAATAAACACGTTCTTCTACAAATATGTTTATGAGCCTGTTTAGATATAACTTAGAAAGCTGTTTTTAAAGGCATGCATCCAGAGACATGCACACCATAAATTCAAAGTGTCAATGTTTCAGGGAATCTAAATTATTTTCAGAATTTCAGAAATTGAGAAGGGATAAGTGGAAGGAGAAAATGTTGGGCTGGTGCCAAGCGATAGCTCGTAACCCTCACAGACTTCCAAACAGCACAAGGACACCCGAGGTCTCAGGTGGTGCTTCACATCACTCTACTTTGGTGAGTGAAAAGTTGCATTTCATGATGGTGGCATGCTCAGATGAACTTCAGAGGTGTTGAATTTATTCTTTTAAATGTAGTGTTTGCCATTGATTGCATTGCCTCAGTGTGTGAAACCCTTCCAGTTTGCTGTTTTTTCATCTTTTATGTTATGCATGGTGCATTCTGACTTGCATGCTTTGTCTACAGATCAGTATTGGTATTGTGTGGATTTTAAAGATTTTTCTTCAAGCAGGAAATGTTCTAAAATAGATTGCTTACATTCTTCATTAATTTAATCAATGCAATGGCATTTGATCCCTGATAAATACAGCTGGACTTTATCTAAAGGTACCTTGTTTGCTTTTTTCTCCTGCTGTTAACAGGAACAAAGCATAGTATGTCTGCACTTGTGTTAGACAGCTGGATTTTAAACTTATCTTCATATATTTAATGAGGTGCTGCAAGACATGGTTGAGTTTCTGTATGCAAACCTATTGACAGCAGATATTCAGGCAATGTAAAGCTAACAATTTACATAGTGGAGTTATTATAAAGTGCATGGAGTTGAATAAAGCAACTCATTGATAAGAATTTTAATCCTGCAGTTTTTGCTCATTCAAATAAATCCATTTACATCAGTAGCCCTCCCCAGGTGAGTAAGAATTGATTTTGGAATGCAAAGGCTTCAGACTTTCCTGAATGTAAGGGCAAAAATTTTTGATATATTTGTTTTTCTTCAACTGTTTTGACATCTTCAGACTGCAGCAAAACTGATTATTTGAAACATATTTGGTTAATTATGCCTGGTCCAATTTTATTATTCAGTTTCTCACAGCATTTTCCTATCCTAAAAAGCATGAGGTGTCAGGATGTACTGCCTTCTAGTTGTTGAAACATAGGCACCATGACACTGAAGCAGAATTGCACATAGCTGTCTATAACCATGGATGAAATGTGGTATTCTAAAGAGTGAAGAGAGATATAACTGAAGATGCAGTAGTCTGTCTGGAGGTTGTTTAAGTTCTGGTGAAAAACAGCCCCTACTTTATGTGGAAAAATTATATTATTCAGTGGTAGATATATAGAATGCAAGTTTCTTATAAGGAAGAGAACATAAAAAGTCAGCACTAAAAGTTGCAAATTCTACAGCTTACTTAATATCCTAGATTATTATTATTATAGCTCACTTTCATATTCATTCAATATTTCATTTCAAATAAATAAAAGGAAATTAAAAACCAGTGAGTCATGAAAAAAAAAAAAGTTCAATTATATTATCCCAGTATTTAATTACTATGAATATTGCTATTACTATTGTCCTTTATAATTTTATTTCATTACTATTAATGTTTAGGCATTGCTAGTAAAATAGATGGTAGCTTTTAAGGAATTTAGATGTGTGGAAATTTGCATATTTTAGTTTCTGCTTGACTACTACTCAATATTTAATTCAGTTTGATATTTCACAGATAAGCATGCCAATCTACCAGATGGGAATTTTGAAATTATGGACTGGGAATACAGTTCATAACAGTTGAATCAGGAGAGTTAGCATGTTTTAACCTTACTAATATCAAAACTTGTTCAAAAACAAGTTTGCATGAAACTATATAGGCTGCTGCTTAGTTGATGAAGTGTGTAAGAAAGCCAGGGGTATAAACAGTTGGGGAAGATACTGTGTGTCCTTTAATGTCATGATTGGCTATAGAATAATAATCTTCGAGACAGGAAATGATACAGTATCTCTGGAGGCCTGTCAGGCTTTTCTCTTAATTTTCTTTGCTTCCTGCTCTCTCAGCCATTATTTTATCCCTCACTTCTGAAGGACATTACATTCTTTCAAACTTGTGTGCTGTAGGCTGAAAATCCTTATTTTTCTTATGAACATTTTAAAACTGAAATCTTGTTTCAAATCACTTTTGAGTTTGCCTAGTAATCTTAGCCTTTCAAATGTTGAGAAATTTTCCGTTTTCCTGGCCAGTCTTGTGAGCAGTTGTGTTAGGAAGACACAGCTATTTCCTTCCTTAGACTGGGGGTGGCAAGTCTGGGTCTGAGTAACAAATACGTTGCTTTTTTTTCCTCACCTCTGCCATATACCTTTTGTGTACACTTCTGATTCAGCAGAATGCCTTCTGTATTTCATGTGTTTCAGAACTTAGATAAGGCTTTTCAAAAGAAACTTTCCTTTCCATTTAAAATAACCCCTCAACATGGTCATTTCACAATGCCACTTTCCCAAAGGGGAATGATCTGAAAATTGCAAGTACATCTTATGAATTTTTATGAAAAGAATTTTTTTTTCTCTTTTAGTGAAAGAAAGAAGGAAGCTTATGGAGTAGGAGACATGTAACAATGATTAACAAATTGCTTTTTTTCATTAAGCAAGTATATGGAATACTGAATAGCAGTGCACAGGGGAAAAAAAAAACTAACTCATGAAAACTGAATACATTGAAGTAAGTGTACATAGTTTTAAAAAACTCAGCTATACCATTTCATTTAATTTGATGTTAAGATGTTCTGTCTTCATCCAAATCAAATAAATTCAGAAATATTTTAGCAAAAATCAACTAAATATTCTTGGAAGCATTTTTCCATTATTATTTTCAACTTAATTGTAATATTATTCCCAGGTCTTGTCACCTTAGTCTACTTTATTTGAAGATTAAAACCTTTGTGTTCAATTTTAAGTGGAGCTCTATATTCATGGCTCTGAGCATACCTCAAAAAATTTGAGTTATTCTATAATTAGAGGAGGAATAATTTCTCAAAAATATTGTCTAATGTTGCAGTTTGTTGGATTTTGGTGGTTGTATTGATAATTTTAAATTCACAGGAAGTAAATATTTTTTTTTTTCCCATACTCAAAACTATTTCATATGGTCCATTAACTTGGTGTTTGTGGGACAAAAACCTGGAATTGACTTTGCTTCTCTGCTGGCTAGGAATCATCTGTTTGAAGCTGAATTTATTGTCAGTTTGTGCTTGTTTGTCCTGTATACATTGTTTCTAAACTTTAAAGGTTCATCCTTCCAAGTGTTCATGGTAAGATTTATTTTTAGAGACCTGTAATATAACTTTTCAACTTTACTTTCCCCTTTCATATTTTTTCCATGTTGCCACAAGTGTTTTAAAAAGTCTTATATATTCCCGCATCAGTCAGAACATGAGTGACCAGTTGTACACGATGTACCAGATTAAGCTTTTTGTTCCTAACAGTTGTGACAGTAATTATTCCCTATCCAATAACACATTTATCATACTGCATAGATTTATCATCACTTTATTGCTATATTTTTTTCTAGCTGTTATTTTAGTTTTGAGACCAAACCTCTAGACTACATTAACTTTCGATTGGCATACGAAGACTCTATCAATTAAAATTCTTATTGCTCGTCTATTATTTTCCATCCACTGTTTTTTATATTTGTAATTTAAATTCTGTTTTGTACATTTGATTCTTTTTTTGTTTGTTTGTTTTTCCTGGTAATTCTTACTTTTAAAGTTACTTTCTAGAAAATGTTTCCTTGTTTTTCTATTTCATGTAGGCTTTATCTACTATATTTAGCTCTTCTGAAGTAGATATTCATTCAGACTAATCTGAAGATGTTTGGATTATTCTCTAGAGTTTTTTCTTTTCTGAAATGCAAATTCGTATCTTTTTCATTTTTCCCTTTCTCTGTTTTGTGCTAGAGTTGGGGAAAAAATATGTTTTCTTCTTTAGTTGAAAAGAATGCAGTTTTTTGAAAGCTTATAAGTCTATGCAAGAGGATTTGTAGGTTTTTGTCTCCTGAAAGGATAATGGATATAATTGAAAGTGTACAATTTAAAATTCTGTCTTCATGAGTCATTTATCTCTGTACTGACAGTATCTATTTATACCGTGATTCTGTAAACATATATATGTATGGTGAGTTCAAATGATTTTGATGGGAATACATAAATATGTATTAACATTGATTAAGCAATTTGGCTGGAGGCAGTTCTCTGCCTGCCTACCTTTGCTCAGTGTCTAGTGTTTCTTGGGGTCCTGATTCAGAAGTTTAGCATTATCACAGTCTATGTATTAATCGTTACATGCACCCTGTTCTGCTTTGGGTATGGATTGGTCCTTGATTCAGTACATCATGTTAAAGACATGAAGCTAATGGGACATGAGCACATACTTCCTGCTTGATTGTAGTCATTAGTACGTACTACTTTTCCCTGTTTTATTCCCCACTAGAATTATGGGTGAATATGTGTGGGGATATAGTCATATGAGTAACTAGATAATTTATGTTTGTATATGCAAATGAAATTTAGAGTTCATGGCAAATGATCAAGCATCTAATTTAACTCTAAGGAAGGTGTCTTTCTTATAATGCAAGCAAATGATCCCTTCTGCTTCTTAAAAAGAAAGTAAAATATGTTTATGAATTATCCGTTTGACACAGGCAGACCTGGTTTCCACATCTGATCTACAAAAGTTGACTAAGCAAGTTAATAGTAATCAATGGTCATTCCAAAATATAATTACATAAACAGTAAATAGTACTTTTGTTGTGGTTTAGCCCAGGCTATACTGATTTAGGCTGGACTGAGTTGCTTGACCTTTCTGGTGCTGAGGGGTTCTGTCCTAAGTGACTGGCTTTTTTTTCTCTTCTCATGGGCATAATGAAACTTCTGCAACGTTTCAGTTAAAGCCAATATTTGTTCTGATATTCTTGGACTAAAATTCTTGTTGCCAAAGTTCGTTGTAATTTTGATTCACGTTGCCTGTTTTTTCTTTCCTCAGATGCTCTAAGCCATTTTGAGAAGAAATTTAGTTAGATGCATATTTTTAGAATTTCACAAGATGTTACTTTTTACCTTCTTATTTAATAAGTTCCTTGGTATCTCTTAATGGTTAGCTATGGAAAGTTTTTCTTCTGATGTAGATGTTCCACATTGGGCTTCTGCACAATGGTGCAAGACAGTTGCTTTAACTATCTATTGCTTTCTAATTTAGCGGATCAGCCTAAGCTGTCAGTGGCCTCGGTTTCCATGCCACCCCAGGCCAATCTTATTCACTTTTCTTATATTTAAAGCCAATTAGCAGCTGTTACCGGGGGTTACCGTCACCTTCTGACTTCTCACTGGAAATGTGTTATGAGAATGTGAAGTTGTTAAAGAATTCATTTGTCTTTTTCTTTCCTGTGCATACATAAATTAGAGCAAAGCAGAGGTAGGCTAAAGCTTTTGGCCAAGATTCCCCCTATGCTCAGTTTCTTCCTCAGAGTATACCAACACCATTTAATAATTTAAGAGAGGGCAGATGTGGTCAAATTTTTATTTTACCAGTGATTTCAATTAGGTTTCCCCTGTGATAGGCTTAAAATGACAGTCCTCGCTTATATTACTTCCATTTCATTTGTACAAAAGATGGCGTATTTCTTGACCAAAAATGAAGGCCACATAGAAAATTGATATTACTTTGCATTTACAGAAGACTTTGACAATAAATTTTTAAAATATCTGTGTAACTGTTCAAAGAGATTGTATTAAATCCTTTATTCTTTCCCCAAAGTATTTCATGCACCTTGTTTCTCACAGCAATCTTGTGTTCACAAGATTGGCTCAAATTTATTTCCTATGAATCATTCACAATTTGTTTCTTTTTTATATAGTTAAAGCTGTCTTGTTAGTCTGTTTCACTTAGCATGAAGGTCCATCTTTTAAGTGCAAAATTTGAAATATATCAACTATTTTTCATGTTGGAGAGAAGAGTTATGTCCCAGTACATCACACTTGTTCACATAACTTTTGACTAAAAGCTCAAGAATGCTTTTTCTAGCAAATTTCAATATGTCCACAAAAATATTTTATTTGAAGTGTGTAAAGCTTCAGGCTATATGATGTAGGTTTATATATACTGAAACAAAGAGGGGATTACCAGATCACTATTCAGTTTCTATCTGGAAAATGTGTTCTAGAAAATGAGGAAATCAGGTAGGGCCATGTAATTAACCTAAGTTTTTGTAAGGTGAAACGGGTCATTCTCATTTTAGCTGTTTAAGTGCAATTGCAAGTTTACATAGTGCTCCCATTCCTGAGGATCCATATTTTTTGCATGATATTTTGCAGTCTAATACTACTTGAATTACAAGATCCAGAAACAGTTTTAGCATAAGCTCCCTACTGTGCTGACTACCATGGTCTGTACAACTAACTCCTATAAACAGAAATGTGTATGGATAATTTTCTTGAAGAGTCTGTGATGATAACATTTGCATGCTTAAAGTGAAGTATGTATATGTAAGTTTGTGCAGCAGCCGTTTAGAGCATTCATAGAAAAGAGTAAGAATCAGAATTTCCTTCAGAAACATGTATAATTTTTATTTCAACCTTGCTAGTTTAAATTGTGCTTAATCATATAAGTTTGTGCGGTTTCTGCAACAGGTTTCATTCTCATTGTCGATTGATTTACAAAGTAATTAAATATAAAAAATACTCAAAAAAATGTTCTTAAGGAGAAAATTATGTTGTATGTGCACACATAGAAGCCTTTTAATGCATTCATACTATTATACAGACAAGGGTGGAAGAAGAAAATAGTAAACTGTAGGGAGCTCTGTGTCTCCCTGAGCCTCCTTACATCCCTAATGTGTTCTTCTGCTGTGCTGTCCTCAGTGAGAGTCTTCCTGATGTGACAAATAATTTAGTGTTGGTTTTGTGGCATAGGAAGCTAAGCAGTGCAACACATCTCTGCAGTTAACTGTTCTGATGGGATGGTACATCAGTTGTTGAGGAGCCATTTCAGCCCACATCCAGGACCATTATTTCAACCATCCCATGGGCTAGTTTTCCTGCAGCATGAGTCTACATGTATCAGGACTGCCTTGTGAGCACCTAGCTTGCATAGAGACAGCCCGAGTCCTCATTGCAGTTCTCTGTGGGTCATCCTTTTATCTAGCAGAGATATGCTGTAGCACAGAAGATTAAACAGGGCCTCTTAAAATCTGCAGCATGTATGAGTTAATCTTTTTATAAGATTTTCATGGAGGACTGAGCTAGGAGAAGGTCTGAGGAGAAATCAGATCTTCAAATAAAAGATAACCTTTATAAGCAGATGCTTCCAAAAATACTCTGTGGGAAGATTCTGAAATCTAGTATCACTCTGTTTTCCAGTTGGCAGTGTCATTGAAACTGAAATTGTGGTGTTCCCTTTACAAAGAATAGCAACATAAAGTGCTGGAGTGATGAACTGAGGCAGAAAATGGGTCATAATTATTGAGCAGGTTAAAACACTGACTTGCATTGTATGTGATTTTTATGTAACTTTGTGCAAGTCACTCCTACTTTATGATTTCAGCCTCATTAATGTGAAATAAGGATAAGGATAAATTTCACTTAAAATTGTAGGGTGCTTAAATCTTGTAGAGACAAATGTTTTAGACCTGTCATGGTTAATAGTGGAAGGATTAAATAAATTTGGATATTTAATACAAAGGAGGAGGAGAAAATATGGGAAGAGACCTAGTGGCTTTCTAGAGATGAATCAACAGGTAAGCTGAGATTTAGTGTTCATTCCACAGGAGATGGAGGTACCAGTGTGAATCAGGTACCCTGCTGCAGTTTCAGAGGTGTTAGTTCAAATCTAGGTCTCAAAAATACCAATCCTAATTAAAAAATGTGATCAAAGATGGCCATATGTGAATGCTGACCATATCAATTCTGTTGACTGTGAAAAAAAACAGACTGTGACCTTGTTAGGCTAATTACATCTGGAGTTAATCTTTTACTCCCTCCCCCTTACCCTTTCATAAAGTATGAGATGGGAGTAATAGGATGAGATTAAGAAGGGGAAATATAGGCTGAAGTGTTTTAGGCTGCTAGATGATTTTGTGTTGAGGGTTATAGGAATCCCATGTGGTTTGTTTGGTTTGTTTGGTTTTGTTTGTTTTTTCCCCCTGCCTCTGATGTACTGTGCATGTAGGTTTTCCCTGTTCCTAAAACAAATACATCCTGGCTTTACTTGCTCTGGTAATCCTTTTATAAAATCAATGGTACGAAAGGTGCAAATTCTGTACTAGATCAGTCAATAGACTATGATTTATCTAATCATTAAGCATTGTTTAAATAGAAGTGTTTAGATTTCATCCTTTGTAAAGATTAATTTGTGGAAAAGTGACTGTTTTCTATTTCTGTGCATCATAATTCAGATTTTTCTCTTTTTCAGTCTGCAATGACCCTGACAATATTTATGATAAAATACAGCCTCTAGGTTGTAATCTGCGTAACTGAGTTATTGTTTTTCATAAGGTATTGTGTATAGGATCTTTGGCCTACCTTGCATTGAGAAGAGAGGCACCAAATGTAGCCATGCCTCTAGCATTTTTGTACTCAGAAACTAAACACAGGTTCTTTTTCATGATGAGTGAGGGGGAAGAATAGTGGTTTGGTTTTGTTGTGTTTGGTTGTTTGTTTTTTTTTTTCCCTGTGACGTTTTTTCACTTTTCTGTTGTTTTGCAGAAACAGAATTTTGTTACATACAGCATAACCTGATCTGACAGCAAAATAGGAAAAGCATGGCAAAACTTGATTTCATAGATGTTTCAATATTACAAAAAGTAATTCCATTTATTACATTTATTTGTATTCCATTTATTTTCTATTTATGCAGAAATTACACACTTAACTTTTGAGCGATATTTGTTATATTTAGCTTTTATCTATTTATTTTATGTACAAGAATTATGTTTTAAGTTGCACTGGTGTATGCTCAGATGTGTAGTCTATAGTTATTTTTCAGGCTGTAAGTGCCTTGTTCTAGCAGATTGTAAAGGCAATACTAAATGTATTTTGAGTTTTATTACTAAATTAGAATACTGCTCTTTTTTTTGCTGCTGTGAAAAAGAAGGATTTCCACCTTACACAGATGTTTACTTTTTTTTTTTTTTTTTTTCACTTATAATAGCAAAATCTTTTAGGTTGGAAAAGACATTTAAGATGATTGAATCCAGCCATAAACTTAACACCACCTAAATGGAAAGTTTCCTAAAAAAATTAAATTTGCTGTCAGTTTGAGCTATTCTCCTTTAATATTTGCTAAGATATTAAAGTTGTCATGGAAAGCCTTTGTGGTTTTTTGTATTATGATTCTAAAATGTTTTTGGAAAAACCATGTTAAAAATTATTATTTGAAAATGTGTTCAGCTATAAAACATTTGAATTAAAAATTACTGATTATGTCATTTTTATAATTACTTGTATTCCATTCATAGAAAGTAATCAGGTAGCTTATAGCAATTTTACCTCCCTTTGCCTTCCATGTTTAAAAAAAAAAGTCAAAACCAACAAGGGAACAAATACTAAAAAAAAAATAAATTATAAAATTGAAGGACACAGAAGACTGCATTAATTCAATGGAATCCCATTTTACTCTTCCTAGGTATAATTTGGCTGCTTACTGTGTCTTGAGGTCCCAGGGAAGAATCAATAGAACCATAGAATGTGTTGAGTTGGAAAGAACGTCCAAAGGTCATCTAGTCCAACCTCCCTGCATAAGCAGGGACATCTCCAACCAAGTTAGCATTTTCAACATAACCATTGGAAGAAATATGTAAGGGAAATACATAAATAAGGGGAAATGGTGTATTGTGGAAGAAAAAATGCTTGTAGAAAAAGTGACATTTACTGATTAGGCCATTAATTTGAATTTGTAGTTTCCCTAGACAAAGGAACTCCAAAAACAAACAAAAGAAAAATCTCCAAACCTGGCGTAGCTGCAAACCCACTGCTCCTTGTATTTCAGAGCAAAGCTGTTGAGTACAGGCTCTGCATAGTGTAAATTCGAGGGTAGGCAGAATAAATCTATGTGTAGTGAAATTTATGGTGGGATCATTGAACCAGGAGGCATGTTGATGTTAGTCCATCCACTGAACTCAAACTCACTGTAGGTGAAGACTGCAGAGGCAGCACAGATGCTTCTGAGGGCTATCAAAGTGCTCTGCTGATAATCAGGAAGTGTGGTGCATCAGAACCATATCCTCAGACTTCAATGTTTAGTGGGGAAATAAAATTTTACCTCTTAAGCTTTAGGAATATACTCTTCTTGGTAAGTGACACTGATTTAGACTACAGTATTTCTTGATGCTGAAATAATTGATTTTTTTTTTTTATTACAGAAACCTGATTTTGTTTAATTGTGTTTGATGTTTGTTTTCTCTGTGTAATGTTATTTCAGAATGTGTTAATTGCTTCTTGTAATCTTTCTAATCTATAAATATTAATGCTTATGAAATGTTAATAACAGCTAATAAAAATGAAATGCAGAAAAATGAGCAATTCAATTAATAAATTTCAGTGATTTTATAACTGCATAGATAATTACTAAGTTGTCAAAACATCAGTAATGATGCCTATTGAAGTGCAGTAGTGTGAAATAGTTTAAATGTTTTATACAGACTACGTAGAATTTTCCTTGTTTCTTTGTGGTTCTTTATTAAGGCCATTTTATTTACAAAATCCTAAAGATTTCTTCTTCTGGACTGTGCTGGTTCCGTGTAAAAAGGGGTT
>NW_008623555.1:9467-40227 GCF_000691845.1 Merops nubicus | reverse complement strand
CACGTCATGGACTCTGTGAAGAGTAAATGTGCAGGTGGTGAGTGGGGGTGATCGAGCTCTCCCAAGAAAGGCGCGATGCTGGGGCCACGCAAGGAGGGAGCGTCCTCCCGGCAGGGCCGCTCGACCCTCCGACCACCCCCTCCAACCCTGTCACCTCCAGCTCGGCCATAAAGCAGTGCTTGCAAAGCAGGGGTGGGTTGAGATGGGGCAGCTTTCGGGACGCCCGGCTGCAGCCTGTACCCAGCCCCTGATGGAGCACGGCAGGCTGGCAGGGCTGGGGTGGCCGCTGGCCCTCGTGAGGTGCAGCTGGGCCCGGGGAGCTGCCGGCGGGGCCTCAACATGGCCCCAGGAAACCCTCCCCTCAGAGCAAAGGGCCGCAGCGCGCTCCTTTGGAAGTCCTCGCCTCAGAGCGACACAAAAGCCAAACACAAGAAGAACATGAAAGACTTGTGTGCTGTTTTGATTTTACAGGAGTGACAGCATAAGGCTTTCTTATTTTTGAGTAGGAAGCGCTTCATTATGCCATGTGGGCCTTGTGCAGTGGGAGGTGGCACAGTGGGGAGAGGAGAGCAGGGCAAGGGAGATGCAGAACTCTTGGCCATTTATTAATCCTTTTGTGGTAGCTCATTTAGCCTTTGTGTGTTTAAAGTCACTTTCCAGTGTATCTACTCCAGGACAGGCTGCCATGAGTGAGCCGAGTGTACGGGGAGTTGCACAAGGGCACGAAAGGAGGAAGAGGTGCCTAGGAGTGAGCAAAGCGGTTGTCGTAAGGCAAGGGCTGTCTGACCACTTTGTGCCCAGGGGCTGCCTGTGACCGATGTGGTGGTCAGGCTGGTGTGGGTGGTTCCCTGGCTGTTTCAGTGCTGGTGTGTCTGAGATGAAGCAGGGCCCTGCAGACCCAAGCACAACCAGCAGCCCCAGGAGCGCAGGGAGGCACTGCAGTGATGGCTTACCTATTAGCCTATTTACACACTTTGGTTTATTTCTCCAGTAGACTCCAAGGAAAAACACTGGTACTCCAGTTAAAATTATAATGAGTCCAACTCCACAGACAATTGGCTCAGAATATAAGCTGAAGATCAGCAGAAATGCCCAAAATGCCAGGTAAGTGATGGGGATGAGGAGGTTCACCTATCAGGAGAGAGCAGAGCAGAGCATGAATGTGCAGAGCAACAGCAGCGGCTGACTGGTGGCAGGGTGTGCAGGGAGTGCTGTGGCTTCAGGACCCCCACAGGCTGTGCCTTCCTTCCCTCCACCACTGTTGTCCTCTCTGCCTATCCACACAAGTTCACAAGGCATCTGCCTGTGTATCCTGTTAGTACACTGATGGTACTTTGGGATGTAGTTTGGGACTTTAAAATGCTACCTCTACAAAAAAAAAAATCTGTTCTTCAAAACATGAGGATGAAGGGCTTGGTGTGCTCATCTCACCCTTTGCATTGCTATCACAACCAAGAGATTTAGTTTTAACATTGTCACCTTGATAGGTCTGAAGATTTTGGGTTTCTTCCAGCGTAACACTATCAGGCCAATAATTGTCACTCCATAGCAGAGGTAGTTAATAAATGACACGTAGTTGATTAGTGTGTATGTGTCTCCAACAAGCATGATGACCAGAGTGGCCAAACACTGCAAAGAAAGAAGGATAGCCTTACTTGAGTCACTAAGGTAGCTTAAAACCAACAACAGCAAACAAAAAAATAAAACCATTAAAGCATTTATACTTCTTTTGTTTATGGCCCCTGCTGGGCATCTGCTGCCTCCTGTGATTTGGTGCATTATCCCTCAGCTGTGCCCCCGGGGCTGAATGGGGATTTAGTGTTATTTAGGGCACTGAAGCCAGAGATCAGCAGGTCTGCTCATAAATACCCCAGGGTGCTGGCAGAGGTGGCTCTGCTGCCCATGGCCAGGCAGGCAGTGCTGGGAGGACTGGCAGAGCTCTCCATTGCCCCACTCCACCCACCCATTTCTCTTAGGTGTTTTAAAAGCTGTTGAACTGTGTGGTAAGGACATGTTCTGTGCACTGCGTTGTTGCAGGTGCCCTGTACTTTTATAAAGACAAGAGCTCTGCCCTTTCCCCCTGCTGGCCCACAGCTCATGCTGCAGATGACCAGCATCATTAATCCTTTGAGCATTACATGTTTGGGAACTGGCAGATGGATGGTGGAAATTTTCATGCCTATGCTTGCTTAGTACTGTATTTTTGTATAACTCTGTAAAGCCAGGAGAGCTGGTTTGGGGACCAGAGGATTACTCCCCATGCCCCACATCCCTGCCTGTTGGTACCCCAGGAGCTGAGCTGAGCCCCTGCCTGCACCAGGGAATGTTGTCTGCTGGTAGTCAGAACCTGAGGGAAACTAAATATCCAGATCCCTCCAGAGAGAGCTCGGGATTTTGGTCTGTGTTACTCCAGGCTTTCTTTTTGCTTATGTCTTTCTTTCTGCTTTTTCTTAATTAGCTGTTTCAATAGCAAAGTGCTCTCGGGAGGAAGGGCTTCTGCATCGCTGGCACCAGGAGTTGAGAATCACTGCAGTCAAGCCACCCTTTGGTCCCTCTGTTCCCCTGTTCAAAGCCTCGCAGGCTTGGCAGGGGGGTTTCAACACCTTGAGCAGTCTCACCACAAGATGGATTTAAAACGGAGAGTGTTTTCTGTCGGTGTCACGTAACAGGCTCCGTGCTTCCCTCTGTCAGGGGCGTGATGTCGTACGCACACACACACGACCCTCTTCTGCCAGTCCCGGGTTTCGGGGTGATGCCGCAGGGAGGGGTGAGGTTTTGTGTGTCGGTGACACCGATATGCCAGATCTGCCCTCGGCGTGGGCGTGACCCCCGGTGGCACAAGGCTGCAGAGCACGGCGGCAGGGGGGGGGGCGGGCGGCCCCCCCCGCCTGCCCGGCCACGGCAGAGACGGGTGCTCCCCACGGGCTTGCAAAAAACCCCAGTCTGTTTATTTTACATCTAGCTTGGCTCCTAGCTTTTTGAAAGGATTAACAAAAATGCAGGACTCGCTGATGATGTTAAAAAGGCTTTTCTCCACATACAAAGAAACCTTTCTCCATGCAAAGAGCTAGGTGTGATTCATTGGAAGAGAAAGAGGAACCTGACGTATTAATTAGGTTTGCCTAAAGTCTGACCCAGTTTGCTAATATAGCTGCCTACACTGTCTAATTTTTATATTTCTATGTTAATATTTCCTAGCAGCAGTTGATAGGCCCTGGGCTGCATTCAGGCACCTTCAGCTGATGAACGGATCGGCGGCGCCGGCACTGCAGTTTGTGCTGGAGCTCAAGGGGAATGGTGGGAGCAGAGCAGGGCCTGGCGTGTGCCTGATGGACCCGCCAGCTCGGCTCAGGCAGCCTGCTCCTCCTGGGGCTCTGAAACACAGCATGCTACCTCAGGGGATGTATTTTTAAGGGTTCTGCTTCTTGGTCAGTGGCAGAGTGCCCAGCAGGAGCCCAGGATGGGGCCGGTGCTCTCCAGCTGCCCACGGCAGGGCTGGCTGTGGGGAGTTTACCCTGAGACCTAGCATGGGCAACATACAAGATGTTTATGATGGGACACTAAGCCTTGGGAATGCCATAAAGCTTCAGCTAGATGCTTTTTTTGTCATAACAGCAGAACGTGCAGAAGGCTTATTTGGTGAAATGTGATCTGGATGTATTGAGCCAGAACTGCTGTTAAGATTTGGGAGACATATAAACGTGTATCTTTCTAGTGCATCTGGGGTCAAACCCTCACTGTTTTGCTATCAGTGGCAAATCTGCACTTGGCAGCAGTTGATGCAGCTGAGATTTTAAGCAAATGCTCTTCAGGGAATTTCCTTGCTCGGGATGTACAGATGGGGACAGCAGCACCAGGAGTCATTTTCCTCTTTAACGCCTTCTATGCTACATTAAACCCCATCACACATTCTAGCTTCACTATTGGTGAAAGTGTATGAAGCTCTTTAGTTTCAAGTTATAACTTGTGTAAGTCATTAATGTTGTGAAAATTTGCACTGTATAAAAAGCAAGAGAAATCTTTTTCCTGCAGGAGCATACCAGCAAACTGACCAGCTCCAACCTCCCTACACTTTACTCATAGGTTTCTGATCTTCACAGGTGACCTCTTGTCTTCCTGTTGTACCATTCAGCAGATGCATAATTCAGGGCCACTGTAATTTTTCTTTGTCTTACTATGTACTTAATTTTTCTTTGCCTGCAGAAAAGAAATACCCCTGGTCCTCAGAGCACTGCCTGATCATCCTTCAGAAGATGTCTTGCTTGTTGAAAGTAAGCAACTTTAGGAGCACTTTGTCCTCTTCTTTGTACCTGCCATGTCTCTGGTTTTGGTGGCAGGATCTAAACCAGCCCTGCCTGAGTGGAATTTGCAGTCACCATGGGGATTTCCATGTGTTTGCAGAAAGCAGACAAAATTGGTCAAAAGAGCTTGCCATCCTTTAAATGAAGTATCTCTGTTTCAAAAGCCAGTCTCTGTCTCTGCAGTGAGTAGGACCAGTGGTAATGGACTTAAATCACAGCTCAGATTAGGTATGAGGGAAACCAATTCAAGGGTGGTTGGCAATAGGAGGGATTATTTCTGAGGCTGAAGGCTGCTCCTCCCTGGGACTGTCAGAGTTAGCCAGCCAGCACCCACCAGCAGCACTCCAGGCTGACTCGCTCTTCCTCCTCTGGGGTAAAATGTCCTCTCCAGGATTTCTCCATCTCTCTAATCCAGGATGCAGTGTTTCTAAAAGCAGGTCACGGGGGGACAGAGCAGGGATGGTAACACTTACGCAGACGAGCAGGGCAGGGATGGGTGTGCAGTGCTTGACGTGGATCATGGCCAGCAAACTCGGCAAATGGCCTTCTCGGGCACCAGAGAAACACAGCCTGGAAGTAAGAAAAGTAGAGCTGAATGCACTGGGTGTGCAATGGCCTCCTCAGTATCTAGCCATGCAACACCTCTCACCAAAACTGCCCGCACCGGTCTGGCGGTGGGAGGGAGCTGCAGCCTGTGGGTGCTGGGCTGCAATGGGGAGTGACTAGAGACTGCCTGCACAACCTGGTGGAAATTGAAACTAGATCCTTCAGTGTACGAGGCCTTTAACAGCTAATGTCATCTGTGACATGACCTGCTCTGACATGCTGAATTACCTCTGAGGATGAAGACCAAAATCTGTCCAGTCCCTGTCTGCTGGCTGGCATTGCCTCCTTACCCAGGGTGGGATGAACACTGTGAAGGTTGCATGTTGATCAGCCATACATAGCCAAGGCATAAAAGCTCTCATAAATAATATTTCTAGAGTCAAAAGGGGTTTGGATAAGGTTTAATATGCCTAAAGATTTCACTTTTAAGTGTATGACCTGTTAGATTTGCACTCAGATTTCTTGTATTTCATTATACTCATGAAAGTGCTGAGATAAATAACTTTTGCAAGGTAATTAAGACTTGAATCATTTCCTCAAAAAAATGGTATGATTTTTTAATTAAGTTCCAAGCGGTCAATTAATATAAACAGACTATAGACTACAATGTAATAGACTTTTCAGATTCTGGCCCCCCTATCAGCAGTGTGCATGTAAAGCATCTTGCCTAAAAGGAGTTTTTTCCAGCATGGGAATTAAAATGTCTGTAACTGGGAAGAGCATCAGGTCCTAAAACTCCTCTCTGAGCAAAGAACAGTTTAGCTTGTAGCTAGTGGAGCTTTATTGATGCAAAATGCCTTTGATTCCACACTAAAGCCATTTTGTCTCTTCCTGTGAATTAGTCCACATCTGCAGACACTTTCAGGAGCTCATAAGGATAATTTTGCAAGAGTTTCTGCAATTCAGTATGACATTTGCTGTTTTGTAACAGAGCAATTCATAACTGAATGTACCCAACATGCCCAACAATGACCTCATGCTCTACAACATCCAAAACTTCTAGCTAACATTTCTTTAGCAAATGAAATTAAAACAGCCCCTCCCCAAATTAGATAATGTTCATAAAATTGTACTCCATCTAACCTTGACGAGGTAAAAAGGTATCCATTTATTCCTCCAAATGTAGATAGGGCCACTGAGACTGGCATAACCCAGGAAAAATAGCCCAGTAACTTTTCACCAAATGTCTAAAGCAACAGAAGGCAGAGAAACTGAAATACACTGCAAAGCACAGAACTGAAATCAAAGTGTATTTTAGACATCCAGGGAATGGTTTACTTACTACCGCCACAGCGTTGGAGGACAAGAGCTCTTGGGGTGACATGGCAGTGAAATATGCAATGTTGGTGAACGTATACACAAATGTCACCAATGGGATGGATATGAATATGGCACGAGGTAGGTTCCTAATAAAAGAATTAGGAGGGTAGATAAGAAATCACAGTCAAGCACAGTGAGACCACTACAACCGTGTACGGCCCCGGGGAGTCCACCCAGCTGCGTGGCTTCAGTGGCTGTTTCTCTGGAGGGCAGCAGCTCTTTGACCTGCTGCAGGCTGGAGAAGGCTGAAAGTGCTGTGAAACACCACGTCTGCAGGGGAGCCCCCTGGCACAAAAATACCACGTGCTCCCTCTGGGCTCTTGATTGGGATTGATGCCACGTGTTGATGAAAAACGAAACAGCCGTTTCCCAAAAGCCCTGTGTACAGGCATCAGGAGTGGAATAAAATGCCTTGTTTTGCTTTGCCTTCACCTGCTCTGAAAAGGAATGGGATCTTGTTCTTCAGGTGGCTGCCTTGCCTCCTCCTGTACCACAAACCTGGTCTCGTCATACAACACTGGGACATCTTGCAGTAGTAGAGGTGTACTTGACCTCCAGTCCAGAGACCTCCTGGACACCTGAACTGTTCTGTATCTAACACAAGAATGCATTTTCTTCTCTGTGTCAGATTTGGGGAAAAAAAAAACACAACTACAAAACTAATTTAAACCTTTTGATTTTAAATAGACTTAGTAAAAATGGTAAGTGGCTTTGGTTATCCAATTATTTTTAAAATATTTTAGTTTCCCCTCAGAGGCTGCAAAAATAATTTTTAAAACGGCCATTCACTCCTTTTTACTTCTCCACTAAGGTTATATTTGCCTTATTTAAGGTATAACTTTCCATTATTCAGCTTTGAAATACTGGTGATCCATTCAAATGTTGGTGTTTTGTTGAAGGAACACATTACCACACCTTTATTCTTTATTCTACCAAGATCTCTCTGGACATGCACTTTGCCACACACTAGTGTTTACTAGCTGAAGTCCTATGCAGAGCTACTTGTAAGGCTACAGCTTTAATTCATTCCCATCCAGGCTGTGTAGTAGCTTAAATTTTTCCTTGTTTAATTGCTGTGTACATTGGGTGCACAGAAAAAAATGCTCCAAGACCTGCTCTTGGCA
This sequence comes from Merops nubicus, assembly GCF_000691845.1. Classification (NCBI taxonomy): domain Eukaryota; kingdom Metazoa; phylum Chordata; class Aves; order Coraciiformes; family Meropidae; genus Merops; species Merops nubicus. The sequence goes on along the minus strand of NW_008623555.1, from coordinate 32,876 downwards.
ATTGTCATTCCACTTCATCAGCTCAGAAATACTGAAACATTTAAGCTTTGCTTTACTAAACTAAATTTCACTTTCCCTCCAGCTTTCCCATATTGCTCATGAGAAATCATTTCCAAGCCCCTTCCCGTGCCCAGGACCAGCAGCAGTGACACAAGGTTGGTCACCCCAGTGGGCAGGTGCCTGCAGCTGCACTGGGGCAGGGAGCATTGCCTGCAATGAGCTTCTCATGTTCACTTTCAGGTGTCTGTGGAAGATCCCCTTTGGGTGAAAAAGCAAAGGGACTTCCAGCATCATTCAACATTTTTCTAACAGGAGTGATTCTCCCTACAGGTACTTATGTGGCATTTTCTGCTATGGAAGCACTGTATGATTGAATAGTGCCATAAAGATACTGTTTTTTTTTCTATAGGCTGGTTTGATTCAGCTAATGCCTTATGCATTAATTTAATTTCAGTATTTCTTTAACTTGTCTGCTACCTGTTCTAAGGAAGACATATCTCTCATCTTCAGAAAGTCCAGTCTCATAGACATGGAAGGACATCACTGCAGCTTATTAAATGAATAACATTACCAGATAGCTCCAACATTTCAGCACTTCAAGAAAATGTGGATGGCATGGAGATGGATACTTGCCTGCAGGGATCAACCAATTCTTCTGTTACATAGTTCAAGAAGTTCCAGCCACTGAATGCAAAAGACCCTTGAAGAAAAGCTAACGCTAAATGCCCCACGGTTGGAGTCATCCAAAAATTGAATGCATGGCTTGGTGTCAGCTCTTCATAGTTTCCTGCACAGAGAGCACAAGCAAGAGGTTAAGCTACCTCTACTTACCAAAGACATCAGAAAATAGGTAAACTTTTGCTTTTTATTCTTTAGTCCTTACTGGATTCAGGACGTGATGCTCTTCATGCTACCAGAGGCTGGCATTGCACTAGCAGTGCTTTCAGGGGGACGGTGTCCTGGGGCTGCACACACAGACACCCCTCACTTCTGGCTGTGCTGCAGCACCAGAGTCACCACTGCCATTCATGGGACCTTCTGCCAACCTGCACTGTCTGAGGGTGGCTCTTTGGCAGGGTAAATTCCTACCTGTGGTTTTCTTTTACAAAAGTGTGGTGGTGTTATTTAGTACAAATACTGAAAAATAAAAGGTCTAGGGGGCTAGAAGATTTGTCCAGATTGTGGGACTATTACCACTGAGAAAGCAAGTTGTCAGCTCTCTGTAAATGTCATTTTTCATCTTCCTTTACATGACTCATCATATACACATTAAAAACATTGCCAGCCTTTTGTGTTTTCTGCTTTCCATTTAGTTGGTGAGTAAATGAGACTTCTTTTCCTCTATTTTTAATCTTATAAATGACTTTTTGTAGGAAATTGGATGAGTACCCAAAATGAAACAGATGTTTTCCTGCCCTGGGCAAGGCATTGCTTATTCATTTTACACTCAGAGCACTTTAAATTTAAGGAATGTACAACAAATTGTAAAATTTCAGTAACTTTTCTGAAACATCCTCAGCTGCCCCTCTTTATTCTATCAAAAACGACAAGGTGGGACAGAAAGGGACTTGTTTAAGGGGATACAGCTGATTTTTCCCTTGTGCTATCCTCTCCACAGCAGCCCCAGTGCTCTTGTGGGTCAGTTTATAAGGAGAAAACAGTGCAGTAAGTGGGTAAAATCAAATCTATCAACAGTACCATACCCGTGTTAGAGCTGTCTCACAGAGTACCTTTAAAGATCTGTATGAAGCCCACAATAATGATAAGGGCCAGGGCTAAGAGTTTTCCTGCTGTAAATATATCCTGTATGCGTGTTGCCCATCGAACGCTGGAGCTGTTCACCCAGGTCAGGAGGACTGGAGAGCAAAAGACTGAATTCAGTAAAATGAAATGATATTTATTTAAGAACACACAGTCAAAGCATTTGAAAACAGACTGATGCAGACTACTGCAGGGAGCTCTAGTGTGGCCAGGAGTGAGGGTGAGGAGGGATGTTGCCTTTCCCTAGGAGACATGCAGCTTTCTCTAGGAGACATCCCACCTCTGGCACTGCCAGTCAGGGCTCTCCCAGCTCTCACGACTGAGCCTGGGTAGTGCTCAGCGTGCAGGGATCACGGCTTCCTCATGGGAACTCCAAACACCTTCAGTCCCCATAGATCTGGTTTGCTTTTGCTGGCTCCATAAGTCATTAATGCAGAGCTGGTGGCGTGCTGCGCATCCTACCTGCTCATTCGCAAAGGTAAAAGAAGACTAGAAGGGCTCCAATGGTGGTGGGTAAGCCATGCTGGTGGGTAGCCTGTGCCAGGGGGTAAGCCATGCTGGTGGGTAGCTTGTGCCAGTGGGTAAGCCATGCTGGTGGTGACCCATGCCAGTGGGTAAGCTGTGCTGGTGGTGACCCATGCCAGGTGCCCCTGGCTCTGCAGGGAGCACAGCTCTGCCCGTCCCACGTGCTCACCTGCTGCCACTTTCCCTAGGACCCGCAGGGACTCAGGTGCTGTTGTGTCCTGCTCCAGCCCCCTGTGCTCGCCGTGGGCAGGTGGAAGGGACTGAATCCTGCACTGGTCGTGGTGCCTTTTGGGTTGTGGCCGTGACCCCAGCCTGGCTGGAGCAGCCCCTCGAGGGGTCTCAGGTAAAACTGAGGCAAGCGTTTTGTGTGCGCGAGAAGCGAATACTCACGTAAACACACCATGGAGAGGATCCTGGAGGCATTATAGGGGGGGATACAGTTAGGGAAGACGGGCTGCAGGACATAGTTTGAGAAAGTCAGCGCAATGACAGCCAGACTGGTTGGGTACATGATAAGCACTGCGCTCCAGAGCAGCAGAAACCTGAAAAGACAGGGAAAAAGCAGAAGAAAGCAGCGCTGGAGGTGTGCTGGAGGACCTAGTGCATGCTCAGCTGTGCATTGCTTTGGGATGGCTCTAGAGGCATCAGGACTGAGTACCTACGTCCTGGTCACACCTGACAGTCGTCTACCTGTGCCCCTCCTCATCCTATCCACAGTGTTCCCAGCATAATCTGGATTTTAAATGAAACATTTCTGAGCCAAGCACAGTTTAGGGATGTATGGAAGGGTGAGGATTATGCCCAGTGGGGACAGTTTGATCTAGCTCTGTATGTCTAAGTGAAAGCATCCCTGTTGCTCCTGGGTTGATGTGTTACTGCAGCAGACAGCAGTCCCTACATTGAAGGCATCTCTGAAGGATTTCAGCAGGGCTTCCAGCTGCACTCTTGGGGCTGCTACCAACTCCCTTCTGGTTATTGGAGAGTTTCTTGTCACTGTTCAGGTTGGCTCTGTGACCTGGGTCAGGGCAGCTTAGTGCTACAGTATTCCTTGAGGTTCAGCTGGGCTGGGTGTCTCCCTCCAGCTCTGGCTGAAGGTGATGGCACCAACTGAGAAACCTTTGCAAATATAAAGTGTGAGATATTTTGGTTTCTTGCCCTCGGAAAAGGATAAAAAATACTTATAAAAGCAGCAGCGGATCTGGTTAGTGTTTTAAAATATTTGGAGTATTATTATTTCTGTAGTAAGAAATAGTCAGTACAAGGAAGCAAAATCCTTCTTGCCTCACACATGCACACAGAGATACATACACATTCATATCCATGCACAAAGGTAACGTGCAGTGAGGCCCAGCACAAACAAGAATCAGAATTGATATTTCCAAATAAGATGGTATAATTTCTAGATTATGTAGGTTGGTCCTTTAAAGGCTTCTCCCTCCCAGAACGCTGCCTGCTGCCAGCCCTTTCAATTTGGCTCAGCTGGGGGAGTCCCTCCTGGTGCTGCTTCCTGGGTGCTCCTTGGGCTGAGGTGGTGAGTGTCTTTCAGCTCTATCCTCTGCGTCGTTGCTTTGTTGTTTCTGAGAAGTATGGTGCAATGTGATGCTTCCTTTTTCCTACTAACTGCTCGAGAGCAAACTTGGTAAACTGGCATGAAGTAAGAGCTGGCTACCTTCCCAAATGGCACCATTGTTTCTAAAACTCAGAGTTTGTTTGGTTTTTCTTTTTCTTTGGTTTCTAGTGTTTTACATCATGGTTTAGAGCAGTTTCCTCCAGTAATTGCTTTGTGCTATTTGGTGCTGTGGGTGGTGTACATAATTTGGGGTAGCTCACTGGCATGAAGTAAGAGCTGGCTACCTTCCCAAATGGCACCATTGTTTCTAAAACTCAGAGTTTGGTTTTTTTTGGGTAGCTCTACAGACCCTGCTTGCTGGGGGAGTTGGTCCCCCCTGATGACTATGTGTGACTTAAGGACTGCAGCAATAATTCACTGATGGGGTTAAGATACTAGTGGTGCTGAGTGAGGTCAGGTTCAGCCCTCACTGCCCAAGCTATGTGTGCCCAGCAGTCCTGCTGTCAGGGCTTAGGCAGAGGCACATCTTGTGGGGCTGTGGGTTTGGTGGGCAGGAGCCACTAGCTCTTCCTTGCCACATTTATCTTAGCCCATACAATTTCTGTAGGCCCAAAACTGTTCTGCTACAAACATGCAGTGGGGAGAATGACTCTGAAAATAGTATTTCAGGCAAAATTTGCCCTTGCTTCTGTGTTGTGACATGGGGTGTGTTACAGCTGGCATTCAGTAGAATACAGTTCAATTGGAATGTGAATAATTCAGTAGATTTCTGACAGCCAATTTTTTTTTCATGCTGAATTGAAATACATGCAGGACTGATAACCCCAGTTCAAGTAAATGCAGAATTTTAGCAAAAGGTGACAAAGCTGCACTATCAAATGGGAAGCTCAATTGAAAGACAGGCAAGCTTCCTTCTTATTTTAATTCTAAGATGTACGCTCACTTTAATCTGTTTTATTTTTTTTTTCAGGTAAGTTTTAACCAAAGCCTGGTTCTGAGAAAAAGGTATTCATGCTGGTAACTCAGCTCACATTTATGTCCCTGAGCATCCAGCTGTTGGGATTGGGGCTGTGCTGCTGAGCACTTGCCTTGCTCTTGCAGTGCTGGGAGGCTGCTGGTGGCAGGATGGGGAACTGGAGGCCCAGCAGGCTGGGGATGGCTGTTCTTGGGTTAAATTGCTTGTGGGGAGGTGGTGTTTGCCCTGGCTGGCAGGCAGGAATTAATCCCCATATGATTACCCAACACTCCTGAGTCTTCTCAGAAGCCTTTGCTCTTAAAACACCACCTTGTACACCATCTGTTGCATAGGAAGAGTCGAGTACCATTTCCTTAGAAAAGAACAATTGTTAGAGCTGAGCTGTAATTAGTTTATGTGGCACGGCTGAAGTTTCTGGCAGACATAACCGAGTTTCAGATGTCCTTGCTATTGTGGTGCTTGCAGTTTGACAAACTGAGGTGCAAGCTGAAGGGCTGCAGTTGTGCTTTCTGTCCTCGGCAGTTGTGCAGAGGGAGGGCAACCAGAACTTTGCTGGGGAGCCCAAAGTCCAGCTTGAAGGAGAGAGATGCCATCGTGGTACATCTGGGGTTACTTTGCCCAGCTATTCAAATGGGAACAGGGGGGATTACTGCCCCAAGGACTGAGTTGTGGCACTGAGTGTGTGGGGAGCCAAACCCTGCCTGATAGGCTTCCACAGTTACTCTGTAATTTCCAGCACTACAAGAACCTGAGAAGTTAAATCTTCTCTCCTTGCTGACTAAAAAGTGAGCAAACCTTTAGAAACAGGCTTGAGACAGCTGAATGTAGCAGAAAAGGAAGATGTAGCTGCTCTTATGATTTTTTTAAAAATTTTTTTCTTTTTTTTAGTGAGTACTGGTGTTTGTGTGGGAAATCAGAGCTCCTGCATTTGCTGATGGTGAAAGGGCTGGTAAAATAACCTCCCTGGCAGTATCCTGGGCAAACCATGGTTGTGCATAATGAGCACCAACAGCTTCTAGCTCGATGGTCTCTGCTGTGTTTTTTGTTGTTCAGTCTGCTCCAGAGTCCACTGATGTTGATGGCTATCCTCCCATCAATGTGCATGGGAAAAGCTGAACTGGTTTAAGACAGCTGGAGCTAGTTTGAATATTATTAGCATCTTATGTTGTTGAAAAGAATTACTGCCTTTGGGAACTCAAGATTTTTGCAACCATAACAACAAAAAGGAAACAGAAGTATATTTGAAGCATGTTTTACTTGCAGTTTGGAGGGACACTTATCAAAGCTTTGGCCTAGAGCTCTCTGCTGATTTCAATGCTATTGATTTTTAGTGAGCATCTCTGCCCGTTACCAGTCACTGCTGCTGAAGCAGGTATGTTAGTTGCAACATTACTGCTGAGCATTCAGGTGCTGTATTATTATTATCAGAAATGCACTAGTGGGTTTTTCATAAAGCTGAATGAATTCATTGTGTTCTGCAAGAATGCATATTAAACCTTTTATTTACTGTTTTGGGTAATTTTTTTTTTTGAATGACCTGTACAGACATGTGAGATGAGCTGTGCTCGGATGGCTCCAGCAGCATGGTACGTGGCACATCCCTGCAGTCACTGTGCTCAGACACAGGTGCCATTTAAACCCCACATTTTTAAACAAGGCTGAAGGCAGAAAGTCTGTGCTCTGGTACCAGAGCAGGAGCCCTCCCTCACCTCTTTCTTTTCCCCTGGACGGAGCTGCCAGGGAGGAGTGTCCCTTCTGCAGGGTCATCTCCAGCCAGGTTGTGCCATCAGCACTGCTTCCATCAGCATTTCATGCAGTGTCCTTTAGCTGTACTTGGACTCTGAAGAGGGCCACATGCTCTGCAGCCAGAGCTTCTGCCAGCTCAGGAGATGTTCCTCTCCTGTCTCTTGCTCAATGACTTTTTTTTAAAATTTACCACCCACCACCAATACTGCCAGGCAGAGGTGCATGTAGTACTCCAATGGCTGTTATGATCAAATATTACTTCTTTGCTCCTTATCCATATGCAGGAAAACACAATAAATGGTGAAGATTTTGGGGGGCAGGGACAAGACCACAGAAGTGGAAATGTGGTCTTAGTGGATACAACGTGTGCTCCTTTTTTTTTCTTTTCCCCCCTCGAGGGAGGCCCAGTGCAGGCTCCTGAAGGGTCCCTTCCAGCTCGGAGCCCTGCACATGAGTGCCAGCAGGGGAATGGGTGCTTCTGAAGTGGAAAATCGAAGGTGCTTGTGAGAGCCCCCAAAAGCTGCAGGCTTTGGGTGGTGGCTCAGCAAAATCCATCAGGGTGCAACACCAGCCTGGCTTTAAGGGGAGACATGAACGAGCCCTGCATTTTTACACCAAAACCTACCTGCAGGTTTCTTGCCTAAGGCAACCATTTGTCATACTTACAGTAAGGTTTAATTTCTTGAAAGAAAAGGTAAAGTCTTTCTGCAAAAGCAAGAACGGGAGCACGGCTTCCCTTCGGCTGACAAGGTTGTGCTCTTTTGCTGCCGGTGGTGCACTGCAAGCCTGGAGCCCAGGCGAGGAGCTCTCTGCCACAGCAGGTGAGAGAGCTCCCCGCCTTGGCAGACGAGAGCGTTGCTCTGCCCCCTGCTAAACGCTGGGCAGGGATCAATCCACGGGCACACGGCTTGTTGCAGCAGGTGCATAGCCGGGTGTGTTCTGGTATCATGCAAACTTCCTGAAGAGGATCTGCAGTGCTGAGCGAGCTGAGGAAAAACTAAAGCCAGGTTTAGTTGTACTTAATTCCTATCAATTTATTTTTCTCCCCTGGTAAGCATAATTCTGGTTTTGTGAAACTCTGATGGTTCTGCCCTCCCTCGCAGCAACATTCCTGGGAGAGGATTTGTGAGTGCTTATGCAGTTTTGTGTGTTTGTATTTACAACACTTGTTGTATAGTTGCCATAAGTGAAGCAGCACTGCAAGCAGCTTTGGTTCATGCAAGTAGCTCCAGCCTGGCTTCCCTGATGTGTGAAGCTCCTCCACACAAGGCTCTGGTCATTTATAGCTGAACACAGGGATGTCACGTGCACACAGCATCGTTTACAGCATCATTCTTTCCTCTCATGGACTTTGAGTAGGGGGGGAGTGAAAGTGTCCATCACCTTGCCCTGGAAGGCAGCCCTGGGAGCTCTGCATGGGGGTGATTTAGTATTTCTAATGAGAACAAAAAGAATGACTTTTGAAAAGCTTTTTATTGACAAACGTTCTGTCTCTTCAAAGTCAAACGTCTTTTCCACACCGAACACTTAATATAAACATGTTTTCAAATTACTTTAGAGAGAGAAGGTACTTACCCAGCTAACCCACCAAAAATCTCTGTGACGTAGGAGTAATCCCCTCCTGATTTGGGGATAGTGACTCCCAGTTCAGCATAACATAACGAGCCAAGGGCAGCCACCCCGCCGCCAAGCACCCAAATAATGAGAGCGAGTCCCACCGAGCCGGTGTGCTCCAAAACTCCTTTTGGAGAAATAAAGATCCCAGAACCAATAATATTACCTGGAAAGGACAAAAGATTTGCAGTGAGGTGAAAGATTGAGAAATGCACTTTTTTTTTTTTCTAATATAAAAAAAAAAGGCAAACAAACCCACAGCCCCCACCCAACCAAATAAGAACATCACCCCATCCTTCCCCCCCAAGGTTTGTATGATTGTATTTGAAGTGATTATGCCCTGGGGAACGTGTTGTGGTTTATCAGTGATCAAGGATGGTAAGTATGTACTCAGAACTGTAAGACTTGAGTGAGCATCTGTGCTACAACTACAGGTTTTTGTGGCACAAACTCATCTTGCACAACTGTCTGCTATCACCTGCCATGTCCAAGTATTTCACTGAAAATTAAAAGTGTCTTTGAAATGAAGATCTTTCTCTCCTCCTGAGAGGAATCTAAACAAGGTAAGGCCCATCTTTAGGGGGGCTGGGAGGTCAAAACCCCTCCCCCACAGCATTATCTATAAAGTAGGAGCAAGGGGTGTTCTTGCCACCAGGGCAGGTCTAAGATTGTGCTTGAAAAGTCATCTCAAATATTAGAAATGAACGTTGCATATTTGCAATGCTCGTGTCACTTAGTTGTCACCCATGGATTTTAGAGGGATATTGTGGGGTGACTGAAATATCAGACAATGTGGACTTTGTCCTACTAATCTTGCTTGATTAGTGTGTGAGCTGAGTCAGTGCTGGGTGGAGAAAGAGAATACTGGATATAACTTGCTTTTTTTTAGGATAGGGCCAGGGCATGACTGGCCTCCTGGACCAATGGCAACCACTGTGCAAGATGTACTTAAGAGCTGCTCAGGGTTTTGAAGTAGAGGTTTTTGCCAGACTTGGGACTTTTTTAGCAATATCTAAATAGCACTTCTCCCAAAATGATGTGAAGACCCTGCTGTCAGAGGACTCTGAGGGTTTTCTTCTTTTATCAGTTAGTACTAAAATCCCACTTATAAAGTTGACTTTATATGCATCTTATCAGCACAGTCACAAACCCAAAATATTGGATACTGGTCATTAATGAGGTTTAATACCTAAATTGGCTTCCCTGCAGCCTCTGAACCTTTGTGTCATTAGTCTAAGCTCTCTTCCTTCCCTCTACTCTATAAGATCACAGAGTACAGCAAGCTCCCCAAACACATCCAGTTGTGCCAAATTTTGCTGTGTTTGGCTGCAATTCTGTCCTGGCATTCCTTACAACAGCTTCTGGAAGTGCAGCTCATGCAGCCAGTCTGCCTGGTTGTGCTCTTGTGTTGGTGTGTGTTTTCAGCCCATGTTGAAGCAGATAATTTAATTTCAAACTGCAGAGAGAGTTAAGGTAGAAAACACAGAACTCTGGCAACTGATAAGCAGGTGACCACTTCCTGGCAAGAGTGGGAGGGTCAGAGTCTGTAGGGACAGTCCTGCTGCTGCCAAATCCCTGCTGGACTACTAGATGGTTTCAGGTTTCTTGGAGGAATGGTCTGCTTGTGCTACAAAAGTCTTGCCACAGGTGAAGCCATTCCCTAGTATTGAAGTGTTAGTACAGCACTACAGTGGCAAAGCAGAGAATCTGACTAAATACAATAATATGTAATGCAATAAAGAGATGTTCTTGGCCAGGGGTGGTGGGATGTGTGCTGTGCTTTTTGTTTGCTGGCGTGTTGGCCTGTGAAAGGGCACTGCTGTGTGTGAGGGCTGTGCCAGGGGTGGAAGCTGGCTTTTCAATATTGCAACTGAACCACGTTACCAAGTGCCCCCCCCAGCAGCTCAATCTGTGGTGTGGTGGCTTCAAGTGATGCTGTCTGAGCACAGTGGTACAGACTAAGGAAACTGATGCTGGGCCCTCCTCAAGTTGCCAAATGGGTTTTAAAAGGTGTAACATTGAAAAATCTTTTAAAATTTGTGGTCTTTGTGGCTGGCCATGTTCCTTTGTGTAAGAGTCCTTCTGCTAGCATGGGTAGGCCAGAGTATTTTTCTTTTTAGATAAAAGTTGAAAGACAGAGCTGCAATTTTAGGAAATAGGCTGAAGAGCACCAAAATTTCGATGCCTTTCAAGTAACGTTATTAAATCTTATATTGTCCCTGAAAGCCACATAAAAAGAAAAAAATATTTGCTAGGGTACTGTTAAAGGGCTCAGTAAGTGACTTCTGCAGCTGGCTGGTCTAGCTCTATGACCAGTGCTAAACCTGCTCTTCTGTGCTCTCAGATTTAGGACACTTTTTGGAGCACAGCCTATGGGGTGACTCTGCACCCATGACATGGGAGTTCCTCCCACTATGCCTGACACCATCTTCTGCAAGTGGGTGCAGTGCTGTGCAAAGGCTGGTGTCAGCTTGAGTGGTCTCACTTAAAATGTGACAAAATGCCAGGCAGGAGTGGGTTTGTATTTGGGAAGGAGCTGCATGTGCAAGGACATCAATTACAGGTTGACTCAAACATTATTTTAGGTGTTCCTTTTTGCACAGAGGACAGTCACACAGCTCCTCTCCCTCCATCCCAAAGAGAGGCCCTGGAGGCAGGGATGCTCCTTCAGTGCTGCAGCTCTCACGCAGACAAACAGGCAGGTGTAAGATGGGTGGGATCAGGAAGATTTACAATGGAAAGGGAACAGCCAGCCCTGCTGGTCCATGCTCAGGATTCCCTCTTTCCTCCAGAGCTAGTGCCCAGGTTGGGCTCAGCAGCTCCCAGTTGAGAGAAGGTAGAAGAGGAAGTAAGGGATGGTAGTTCACTTTGGAGAAGAACTGGACAAGAGAATATAATATACACAGAAATATTTCTAAGGAATATATCTTTTCTGTGCAAAGGCTGATTTTTTAATGTTTGTGATGCACAGATAAGGGTAAGCCAGAAATAAGTGGCTTAGATAGTGATGGAGCAGACTGAGGTTAGAGCTCAGGAAAATCTTGCTGGTGTGGAGATCTCCAGAGCCTTACAGAGAGTTCCTGGACAAGACCACCTGGTGCAGCTGGCATGGGCTGCCACCAGGACCAGAAACACTTTCTATGCATTAAAAAATAATAGAAAAATCGGGTGTAGATGTTATCAAAACTAGATCATACTAGAATAACAGTAAAATGAAACATAGCTACCCCTGAGTGGAACTAGCACAGTGAGCAAGCGCTGCTACAGCATTAATCATGCAGCTTACACTGAAGGAAGGCATTTTGATGTGGATGAGTTGCATGATGTTATTCACAGGGCTAATAGATTTGTTTCTGGGTCTTCCCTACTGGGAAACTAAACGGCTGGAGTGGTGAAATCTTTTAAGAAGATAGATGAGAAGTTAATGTACTGTTAAAGCACACATAATCCTTGATAAAATTTATGGGGCTTTTCGGTCATAGCTTCTCCTGCTGGCTGAAGCATTGCAACATATTTAAGACAAGCTTTTCTGGAAGACTGCTTGTCCTGTTCAAGAATGGTAACAAATCTTCAGTTTAAGCTGAAAAGGAAATACCTGTCTTAGGAATTTAAAAACTTTAAAAAGTGTCTTGACAGAATTTGGTCATGCTGTGTGCTGCAGTTCTAACAGTTGTGCATTTGGAGGAAGTTACAAAGGACCCTTAACAGTGATCTGCTATCTGCCAGCATGGATACCTGTATATTTCTGTTTTTCACAGATCAGTGTACCTGAAAATACTGCAGTTTTGGGAGGAGCCAGTGGTATTTTTGCAAGCATGCTAAACTTTGGCTGTACTGCTTTTCAGCACGATAGATCTGTAGGTTTGATGGCCAATTTGAGATGGGACAACCTTTCCAACAACCCCAGTACTGAACAAATAGGAATTGCTCAAAGACAGAGTAACCCATAAATGAGTCCCCTGGCTCTTCCCATGCCATCTCCTCCTGTTCAGTGCTCAGGTTTCCTGCTATTTTTGGCAGCAAATAGCTGATGTGAATACCTATCCTTCAGCAGGCTCGTGGGGAGAGCTTCCACTCCATGCTTTGTGCCACTTTTTCATTGTGTCAGTACATGGAGAAAAGGATAAAATATAAATGTTGCATGGCATGCCCCTAACTGAGAAAGGATGATAAATCCAGCAAAATATCTGAGCTGATGTGTGATGTGACAGCGTGGGGTCTCTGCAGGCCTGTGCCTCATGGGCTGATGGGGGGACCCCCAAGCGCCGCTGTGGCTTTTGTGCTGGGAAGGGGGTGGGAGGTGACTGCACGCCTGGCTCCCTGTACCTGCTGGCCTGCTCTGCTGTGGTGGGCAGGCCTGCTCCAGGCTGGGAAGGGTGGAGAAATGGGGAGCCTAAGCAGTGGCAGGGCTATGGGAAGCACTGTGCCCAGGCCATGCTGTGACGGACGGGGAAGAGAGATGAGTCCCTGTGAAGTGTGGTGGCAGTCGTCTGGCACTGTGGTGATAACGTGCAGCTGCTGTGGTGGGCAGGCCTGCTCCAGGCTGGGAAGGGTGGAGAAATGGGGAGCCTAAGCAGTGGCAGGGCTATGGGAAGCAGTGTGCTCAGGCCACGCTGTGATGGATGGGGGAAGAGAGGTGAGTCCCTGTGAAGTGTCACTGGGCAGAGAAGGTGGTGGCAGTCGTCTGGCACCGTGGTGAGAACGTGCAGTCTAAATGTGTAGACAGCTAGTCTATGGTATGTTTTTCAAATGTTTGCACTTTGCATTGTCAAAATCCTGAATGTCCCTGGGCTTTGAGTTTCTGCCTCTAGGAAAGGGCATTGCTCATTCCCAGCAGCCCGGGGGATGGGCAGTGAGGGTGCATCAGCAGCTGGGCTGTTGGTCAAACCCAAACTGCTGCAAGGAGATGGCATCTGTGGCACAGCGTGGCTTAGATGATGCCCTCCTGTTGTGCCAAGATTCCCAGAGCAGTTGCCCTGGAGTACAATTCTGTACGGAGGTGGAAGGAGCAGTACTTTTTTTTTGTTAGGGATAATGCTCTCTGGGTGCAGCTACCTGAAGCTGTGGGACAAGAAGGAACAGGCAGACTTCTGGATGTGGGAAATGGTTCTGGGAAGTGCCGTTGCTTCACTTGATGTACGACATGTTTAAAAACAGATACAGTGGAGATGCTGAAATGCTCCAAAAAAAAAAAGGTGTCAGTGCCTGATGAGAAGCAGTTCTCAGGAGGTCTCATGTTCCTTAGCAGAAGTTCTTAGGCCAGAAGCCTTAGCAGTAAGGCAGATGCTTTACCTACAAATGGGTATTTCAAAACAAGTCTCAGTCAGCAGAAACTGGAGGGAATTTGGTGAGCAGCTGTGGGGCAAGAAAGAAATTGGCTGTGCAGTTCAGGGACCTGTTGTTACTGTCCTCACCATGCTGGGAAGAATTGGTTTCAGTGTTACTGCTGCTGGTATTCCTGATACTCAATGCATTTCTTTTTTCTTCTAAGATGTGAAGAGATGGGAAAAAATAAATTTCTTCTTGTAAAAGACTTATTCTTCTCTGCTCCTTCATGGCCTCCACTAGAGTTTCTTGCTACAAAAGTACCTCTTTGAACCATAGGGAAACTAATGCTTGAATTTCCTATGTTCATGCCACAGACATATCTTACAAATATAATACACAATTGGCTGTCTAGAACTGTCTGTCTGTCTATCCTTGTTGGCAATAACACAGCCTTACTGCACCTCCCAGGCATGAGCCACTGACTGGAAGTTGTGTGACCAGTCCCCAAAATTCAGTACTAACTAATCACAGTAAACAACACCTCAACTAAAAATACTAAATTACGAGCTTCCCATGTGGGTGATGTTCTCACCACCTGCAGGATCAAGCCTAAGGAGAGAGTGTGAGAGAGAGAGAGAGAGAGAGAGTGCATGTGAAAACGTTTCTGCAAACAATAAAAAGAAAACCCAAAAAGAGATCTTGCTCAGCCCTCTCATATTCCTAGCCTTAAACAAGCATCAATTTTCTGCAGGACAGAAGCTGTCCTCAACCCAGCACGGTACTGTGTAGCACCAAGGAGCCCTGAAAAGGCACCCTGCAAAAATACTGGCCTAGGGAACAAAATCCTCTTTCTGCTCTAGTCAGTTGAGAGTTTGTAAAAGAGAGATTTGAGAGCCTTGATCTTGACAAATTCTTTTTCTTGCTCACAAGAACAGTGGTTGATGGGGTTGAGCAGCAAGGCAGACCTCATAGGTAAGCCTGCTTGATGTTAAAAGAAAATATTTTTTTCTCCTTGATTTAGAGAAATTGGTCCATAAAACTGCTCAGAAGCTGCTCATTGGTGTGAAAGGATGACCCTGGCAGGACTGCCAGAGTCAGTGAGACCTCGGGTGACTTGCTCCCACACTGCTGTAGTTCACTACACATTCACTAAGAGCCTGGGGTGTTCTGCTCAGCCACACAGTGCTGCTGGCTGTTACTTGACTGGAGAGGTGAAGGGAGAGACGGCTCTGTTTGTTTTTATAGGATTTGGAAATCATTCTCTCCACGTTGTCAAAAAAAACCCCAACCCAACCAACAAAAAACCCAAACATGACACTGAATAAGATTTTAGAAGTGCTGTATTTCAAGCTATTTTACTTGCCTTCTGTGTTGTACTTTTTTAAGGCTTCATGGTTCAGATTTTGACAACTTTTCTTAAGTCAGGAGGGTTAGGAACACAGATTTAAAACATTTGGAATTGGAACATTGGAACCATGGAATAATACTACTTCAAGAGTTACTGTGGAAGGGGGAGGTGGAAAAGGCAACAAACACCTAGACATAAGAGATGACAAAACATCCTGCTGTAGAAGGGGAAAAATGCATATTGACACAATTGACTATGGTGAGACAAAAGGATGCAGGTAATCAAAGAAAAGAAATCCTATGACATATGAACTGATGGTTTTAATTTTTTAAAAAAGCACTGAACTAATCTTTTTTTCAGCTGTACTTTGCATGTGGTGCTGTAACCTGCTGGTGGGGAGTTTTATTGGTCCCCAGTGCTGGGGTGGCTGTAACCCAGTGCTCCTGCTGGAGCCCCTGAGCCTGCTGGAGGCCAGGCAAACCCACACCAGCTACTGTAACATGGTGGTGAGCTGGGTGTGAAGGGAGTTCAGCATGCAAAGGCCTCAGGACATCTTTTATTAATCTGTAGCACGCAATCTTTGGGGACTGTAAAAGATAATGTATCTTGCAGCCTCCTGAAGGTATTCAGCAGAACTTTAAGAATGGCCTTACTGCTTGTATTTATATACCCTGTTTTTGATAAAACTAAGCAATCTCCTATGTGGTTAGAAAAGAGAAGTACATGCCTTCTGACTGCTTTGTGTGTTTCTTTAAAGATCATCATACATCTGAAATTTTGAATGGGGCTGTAATAGGGACTAGAAATTTGTCTAAGCAGCTCTTACCCATACAAAGTGAAATATTGGCAACAAAGAAATTCTGCACCTTTTCTCTTTTTGGCTGCAGCTGGGTAAATCACTTGGACTAGTTGCTCAGTGAGGGATTATTGTGGCAACATTCCTGGAAAACTGTGTGTGGTTCATGAGCACAAATCCTGCCGGACTCCTGCTTTCACTGAGTGCTGCTCATTGTCCTCAAGAGATGGTGCTCCAAAGCTCAAGGTGGGTCACGTGGCACTTGGTAGCACGCTGCAGGTGATGCTGGGGGGAGATGTAATTTTCAAAGGCAGCCCCTGGCATTGGGAAAGCCTGTGTTACCTGGGTGTCCTGCTTCCCTCATCGTCTTTACGGAGGTGCGTCCTGTGTTTATTGAATCAGAGTAGGATTAGGAAGACAGTAGTTAAACACGGTGGTGAGCATCATCAGAGATTATATTCCCAGTTGTATATTGGGTATTTTCACTGCCACAGTTGTAACAGATGGTCTGAGTATGTGTCTGGCTATCTTGGCCATGGAGGGCAAGACCAGCATCCTTTCTGACTGCCCATGTGGGGAACGTAAGCCATCACTTCTCACTATTTTATGAACTCGTAGAAAATTAGGCTTTTTTTTTCTTTATTTCTAAATTAGATGTTTGAAACCAACCTGGTTTCAGTTATACCAATACATCAAAAGAAAGCTGCGTTGTATCCTCAACTGCAGAAACAGTTTTCACTGAGACCTGTGACCAGAAGAATAATCAGAAGCCTACCCATCCTCTCAGGACTCCCACATCTAAATAGATGCTGTTCAGGCCAACAGGATGAGTCTGTGCCATTGCTCAAAAGAGCTCTCTGATAAACATATGCTGAAGGTTTGCTCTTGTCTGGGAGTTAATGAATAAATATACTTATCCAAGTAAGAAATAATGTAAAGAGTTGAGACTGCTATTTAACCTCAACAAACTCTTAGTCAAAAGGAACTGTGCTTTACAAACTGTTTAAATACAAATTAAATACGAGTTGGATTATGTCAATAATACTGATAATGGAACTCATTGTGGATGTTTATTTATATACTTATTTAACAGAAAACTGCTAAACTAAGCAGCCTCCAGCCCAGGTAATTGTCAGTTACTAATTGGCCGTCAGGAGTTCAGCACTCCTAATTAAGGACATCAGTGACCAGTTTGGATTGTCACTGCCTGTTTGTGAACTCGGGGCGTGACACACCTACAAAACCAGCCAAGTAATACACGTGGCTCATGTCACTGCTAGCTGGAAATCTTGTGGCAGCACGTGTGGTTCCACTGGCTCGATTTACAGTAAATAAACTTGCCACTGGCTGCCCCTGGGCTCTGCCCCGACCCAGGCACTGGTGGTGCCAGGAGGGTGCCACAGCACTTGGTGGGATGGATGGGCACAAGGTGCTGCTCAGCCTTTACCCTGCTCCTCTCCAGCTTATTAACAGAAGTGTAGCATTTAATACAAGAGATAATAAGCTCCCTCAGTTAAAATAAAACAGGTAAATGAAGTTCATAATCAACAAAGCAGTCAGGCATAAAAAAATCACTAGGCTATAGGGACTCTGCTGAATTAAAACCAGCAAACACTCCAAGTGAGTTTTCTTAACCTCTAGTCCAGCATGAATTTAGGCTATGTGGCAATGTTTTAGATATTTCACGTGATGGCCATGAATTTCTTTGCTTTTAAATAGCATTCAGAAAACTCTTAATGAAGAATGGATAAAGAATAAAAGAATCTGTAGAGCTTGGCATTAGAATAATAGCCACTTAACTTCATATGTGAGCAAAAAATGTAACGACTATACCAGTGGAAAATGAATTATGGCTTCTCTGCTAATACGCTTGCCAAAGAAAAACGGCTATAAAAATAACAGCCATAATTTAATGTCTACAGGGATTGGTATTTAACAAAATTAAATGATCTTAAAATTTGACTTCAGTTCAAACATTTATGTTAAAATTCCTAGCAAGTAAGAACATGAACAGTCATTATAAACTGCAATTCCAGCATTCCAAGTGGATTTTACTGGGCTAAGAATTTATAATCTGATTACACTACACCCAATCTTAAAGTTTTTAAAAACCAGGCTACTTAAAATATGGACAAAAGTATTCTCTTGAACTTGTCATTGATTTATAATGACTGTATTTGCCTTTTGAGCATGAAAATACAGGTGTAGCCCATGGGAATGTGAAAAACCTTGTTTTTTTTTTCCTAACAGTGATGTGCTGGTAAAGCAGAAAACAGTAAATATTGCAAGCATGCCTTCACTCATAACTGATGTGGTTTTACAGAGGGTGTGAAAGTCTGTTTTAGTATTAGGTTTAGATTTTGCTATTGGATAAGGTACTATGGAGATCTGACAATCCTTTTAATACTTATCTATTAAAATGTAACAGCTATATATTAAAATGAGCTGCAGCATCCTCAGAAGGATGCTTGTCATTGTTATGTTGGCTTTTATTGGCTTAGTAAATATTCCTGAGAGGGAAGAGCCTCTGTGCTTGTCTTTGACACTGTGAGAACGCCTGAGACCGAGCCAATTGCCAAGAGCACTGGTGAGCAGAACCAGCAAGTGGAGATTACTTGTCTGTGAAAGCTTCACGGTGGTGATTTTGGGGTGTGTTAGGCAGCTGTGTTGCAACTAAATGAAAAAAATCACAATCTGGAGAAGACCAATCAAAGCACATTTGTGAGAATTCCTAACCACGGTCTGCCAGGGACCTTTAATATATCTGGGACCATTTGAACACTTCTTTAAAAGCAGTGAGCTGCACATTTGGCTCTGGCTTAAGGTGTATAAGCTGTGCAATGATGCCTGTTAGTTTGGAATTGTTTTCCACTAGCAGTGGAAAGCAGCCTTAAGGAAAGCAGTACTTGCAGAACCTGCAAGGTGTGTTTATGAGACTGCAGTACTTCGTTGAGCTGAGGCCTGCTGCTTACTGTATGAGGCTGACCATGCACAGACTGTTAGGAGCCCAATCTCTGTCAACATACCCAGTAGCTTAAAACCAGAAAATGCGATGGTTTAAAACTTCTACCTTTCTGAAAGGGGATGCTCTTTTGTCTCCTCTTTGTAAAATTAGTGATAATTTGTCAATTGCTTTTCTTCTACAGAATGCTAACCAAGAGAAACTTCATCAAGAAAGCTTTTAAGCCTCTTTTGGCAATGTGATAGTCACAAAATCTGCTACTTTGAATAGCATTCAAAGGAGGTTACACTGGTAGGTGCTGACTCTATTTGTAGGAAGGGCACATCTGTACTGTAGAGACCTCACTGCGAGAGATGTGATGTGGGATATTATCAGTATAGTCCTTAGAGTAAAATGCAAATATTCCCTTAAAACCCAGCACTGGAAACTCTGATCTGATTCTCTGGCTTGCAGGCCAGAGCTCTCCCAAGAATACATGTGGACTTACACTGGGTATGACAGATTAATTTATACCTCTGTGTGCTAAACTGCAGGGCCCAGTCTCTGATCTGATTCTCTGGCTTGCAGGCCAGAGCTCTCCCAAGAATACGTGTGGGCTTACACGATGACAGATTAATTTATCCATCTGTGTGCTAAACTGCAGGGCCCAGTCAAGCCCCTGGAAGAAGCCATGGCTGTCCCAGTCAGCCAGTGCTGGTCCTCACCTGTGTAATACCTTCCTGTGCTGCACACCAGGCCTTTAGAGGATGAGTGCAGAGGAAAGAACTGCACTAAAGACACTGCACTGTAGATAAACGGTGAGGAGATGCCAGGGATCAGGCCTCTTTGGAGCATGTGAAATAATAAAGGAGAAGCCAGATGTCTGCTACTGCACAGTTTTACTCCGTTTCATTTGAGTAATGCTGCTGCAATGTGGTGATATCAAAGGAGAAGTTACAGGCTGTATGATAGCATTTTTGTTGTTGCTCTAAATTGAAAACTCCTTTTATTCTGCTAATCCTTTCACCGGCTGCAGGCTCTGTCTGCTCTTTTCAGGCACACAGTCCACTGCTTTATTTCCTGCTCCTCTGTTCTGACTCTTGTACTTGGTCTGATTTCTCCACTTCCTTAACTTCTGACTTGTTCTCCTCTTCTCTTGCCAGTGTTGGTATATGTGGGCTGCATTTCATTACCACGGAGAGCAAACCTCAGACTCCCAAGCCCTTCTCTACATGCTGTAATGAATACCAGAGATAAGGC
Source organism: Merops nubicus (assembly GCF_000691845.1). Classification (NCBI taxonomy): domain Eukaryota; kingdom Metazoa; phylum Chordata; class Aves; order Coraciiformes; family Meropidae; genus Merops; species Merops nubicus. Next base: position 13,071 of record NW_008623555.1, on the reverse strand, counting down.
AGAAATAGGGAAAAGCCTTTTTCTGAGGGACTAAGAGGCATTTTCCTCAGGATTTTCTCAAAGGAGTAATACTGAATGAGCTCCAGCACACTGCCACACTGAGAGCAGCATACGCAGCACTGAGGTTGTGCATCCAGGCAAGGATTGCTACCAGCCACCTTTGCTTCATGTTGCACCTGCCTTTTCTGCTTTCTTCCTTCTGGCATTAGGGAAGGCTTCAACCCTTCCACTAATTTCCAAAGAGAAACAGAATGTCAAACCTAGTCTGGTGCTGTAAGTGAGATGTAGATGAAACCCCTTTAACGAAATTCCTGGGTTGCCCTGGTAAGAAGTGCAGCACTGACACCACTCTCTACAAATAGCAGCTTTATGCTCTATTAGTGCTTGTCATCTGCCCAACATCTGTTTTCTGTACTCTCTGGAGCTCAGTATCCTGACTTGGAATTTTACCTTCAAATGGCAGAAATGTATCATTTAATCTCCTGATGTAGAAATGGGTAGTTCCACTGCAGAAATGGGATGCACGCCGGAGCAGGTGGGGCTCTTCTCTAGGATACTGTGTGGCTGATGACTACCAGATACATTCTGATTTTAAGGAAAGCAACTGATAGTGGAGCATGGTCCCCCCACAGTGGCTTAAGAAGCAGATGCCAGCCTATGTTTGTCCAGTGGCTGAGAAATCTTGCAAGTGACAGCTGTGCCTCTGGGATGGCTCTCACAGTGTCCTCTGCACCTGCAGTGATTCAGTATTTATCGAGAAGAAAAGCAATTACAAATACTGCTCTGAAGCTCCCCAACCTAGATTTCATTACAGCCAGAGTTCAGCTCTGTCAGGGAATGCCTTGGGTCACATAAGGACAGCATGACAGATGCAGCTTTTTGCCAGCCCAGACTCCTCAACCCTACTTGTTCCAGTGGCAGGGACCATTGCGCCATCTTCGAAGCACAGTTTGCTTCACTGAAAATGCTTTTCTTTTTCATTTTCTTTTTCTCCCCCTAGGTCTATCCTTGCTCATTGTGACTCAGCAGAGCAGACAGGTTACTCAAATAATCTGGAAAATTTATCAGCAGCTGCTGCCCAGTGGGACAGCCTCTTCCTGAAAGCTGTCAGTCCTCATGGAAGTATCACCATTTGCCTAACTAGAAAGATGAAATAAAATGGCAATATGCAATTTCAAAATTCACAAAGTGCACAGAAGGATTATTTTTTTGTTAGGGAAGTCTAGGCTCTAGCAGAACAAACCAGCCTGGAAGCTGGCACAGTCTCCCTGATCCTGCTCCCCACCTCCCTGCTTACCTCACACAGCATCACTCTGCAGCTTTTTGTTGGAGAAAAATGTTCCTCCTTGAGAATTAAAAACTTTGTTTGCATGAGTTTGGGCCCTTTCAACCCTCAGCTGTGGCTACTAGAACCCACACATGAGCTGTGTTTGCCCCAGGGCTCTGCAGCAACAAAGAGACAAGAGGGGACTCGCAGGGCACCATTACAGGAATGAGTGGCTCTGGAGAAAAGACACAGCTTGAACTGATTTGCTCAACTGCAAATAAAGCAAAATGTAATTCTCACACTTGCTCCTGGTTTTCTTGCAGATTATTCAGTTTTATGCCTCTGACCCCACAAAGATGAGCCCTGCAGGAGTGTGCTCAGACTCAGGCCAACCGGTTCCTTTTTCAACTGTGCTAATGTAGGTGCTGCAAATCTGTGATGACATTATAACCTGGGATCCATTAAGAAGAGAATCTCTCAACTAGACAACCCTTGATCCTTACTCTCTGAAGGGCTGCCATGGGAATTTAAGCATGTTAAACTTTAAGGTAAAGCTGAGTCTTCAACATTGCCCCCAAAGAGTAGAGGAGTTAAATGGCGACAGCACCTTCCTGACTGGAAACTCCAGGCAATACATACTTAAAGCAATATGAAAAGAGCAGTAACAAGCCATCCAAATACAGCAACTGTTGTGTTCCAGCTCAGGTGACGTTATTGGGAACAAAGACTGATTAAGAATGTCCTACAAGCTTTACTGCCACTGTTTGGGATTTACACAATGTGAGCTCTTCATCGTTTGCTGCTCTTGCAGGTTTGGTAGTTCCTTGACTGGAAATCATTCAGGCTCTCAAGTTTACATTCCTGTGTTTGTAAATCTGTCTTTGCACATTCTGGTGTAGGCAGATTTACCTCTATCAGCGTGGTATCATTACACCTCTACGGGGCTCAGACTCTGTTTTAACACAGAACACAAAGCCATGCCTATGTTTTGCTACTGTCCAAGAACTTGGGTGAAATATAAAATCAAAAAAGGGTATTTATTCTTCATAGGGTAGTGCACAACTGTGGAATGATGTTTGATTTAAAGCTTGGACCTAATTTTAATCACACTTTACTCAACCTGAGTTTAAATGATGTTTACAACTACTCACCAGCTTAGTTTACACTTCCACAGGCATCACTTACAATGCTGTGTTGCTGTCTTCATGGATTTAGAAATTGGTGCTGACATGTACCTTGATTTTATTTTAAAATATTTTCTTTTTAAAGAATACACTCAGATAATCTTACCAATAAGAACTAGAAACATCTTCATTTCCAAAAGAAATGGCAGCTTTTCTTGAAACTCTTAAATACATATAATCTGGGAATTTAAGGCAAATGCCAGACCTGTTGCAATATGATCTCAAGAGTTAGCAATATTACTATATAATTTTCTTTTGTGCATATGAATCCTGTATTAGCAAACACCACAACTAGGATGTCTCACTGATGTCTTTATAGGTTTGTCTACACTGCTGATCAACCGTTTAAAAATTTCACCCCAAAAAGGTGACTCCTTCCCCCCTCCAACAGGAAAGCTTGCTTACAGAATGTCTTGAGCGCACAGAAACAGGGAGTTAAAGGAGCTGATCCTGCAGGATGCAGCTCACTGCAGAGCTGCACATCCCTGCCACGGGCTTTCTGTTCCATGCCTGCCACCGACTGGAAAGGTGTCATTTGTCTTGTTTTTCTTATTTCTCAGTTACCTAAAACAACAGACTTCTCCTTGAAGTAGGTTTTTTACGAATGTCACTTTACAGAAGTTTATCACTGGTTTGGTGTGTGTGGGTTGGTTTTTTTTTTCAGTTCTGGTGCTTTTGAGCAGCTAAATCTCAGCTGAGAAGTCCTTGGACTGTCTCAGAAAGCCACAAAGGGAAAGGTAGAGATTTCAATAGATGGAGTTCTTCAGGGATGTCCTGAGAGTTGGTGGCTGGGAGTGAATTTTCCTGTCTCTGAGAGGACAATCCCTACCTGCTGCAAAGGGCAGCCAGGCTGCCCGAGAAGCTTCTGTGCCCTGCCTGCACTGGGTCAACGACAAGTGCTTTCCTTATTAGATTTGTACTAAAAGGCGTGTGTGAGCCGGGCTGGCTTCTTCTAACTTTAATTAATGAGAACAGATTACACTTGTCCCCATTGCTCTCTGCTGTGCAGCCTCAGCACAGTACGGTCCATTCACACCCAGCCTCCCTGTAGTACGACTGCCAGCCTCACTCTGTTATGTGCCTAATTGCAGGGTGATGTGCTTCATATCTAGCTGCTCTAACTTAATGTAGAACCTGATCCTCTGAGGCACTG
>NW_008623555.1:0-9436 GCF_000691845.1 Merops nubicus | reverse complement strand
ACTGCAGCAGGACTTGATGGACTTGGGACCTGCTAAGAAAAGGCTCTTTAATCTTCTGTCGGGAGCCTGAGTATGTGAAGGGGAACTATTCCTTCTGCATGCACTCATAATATGTGCAGGATTTAGGTACCTTTTAAACAGTCTGCTTAAATCTTAATGTGTTGCTAGGGAACTGGCCATGCCCACAACCAACAAACAGGTAGACAGTGTTCCTACTGGTCTCTGGTAGAGTTTACCATAAGAAATGGCTTTATTGTAACAAGATCTACTAGCAGTAGAACAAAAAAGTAGTTTGTCAGCTTTTTATTTTTAATTGCAAATATTTTAATTCTGTCATACAAATAGAAATCCTTTCCAAGTTGAAGGCTAGGCATGTGAGGACACCACCCAGAGTCAAACACTTCTTTCCCTTATTCTTTAAAATATTGACCCAGCTATTTTTTAATTTACTTGAGTCTAAGTAGAGTGTTTGGAAGCTTAACAAGCTTGGATTCTTTCTGCACTCTTGTACTAACTAATGCTATTACTATTTTCAAGACACATACAAAAAGAGCTGATTACTTATGTTTCCAAAGTATATGGCTTTTCAAGTTTTCAGGCTGCATTTGTGAGTATTGGAAACAATGAAACTTTTGTGTTTATGGAGTCTTAGAATGCTATTTCTGAAAATAGTTTCATGTCCCTTTCATAGACATCAGAACTGTCTGCGTTGTTTTAAAGTAGAGATAAAACAAGGCTTGAAACCCCAACTACCACAGAAATGAGTCTCCTAAGGCAGGACAAAATCTGGGCAGCAAAAAAAAATAGTCATGAGGCAATGGAAATGAACTAGTCTGAGATGCCCTTTGGGGGGGGAAGACAAGCCCACCTTTTTCTATTAAGCTCTCAGGAGAGCTGCTAATGAATTTTGAAATGACCCAGAGAAGGACCTGAGCCACTCATTTTCATTCTTTTTGGTCCCTTCCTTGAAACTCACTGAGAAAAAACTGACCCCTTGGGTATTTTGTACAAAATGGCTTAAAGCTGTACGTCTTCACATTCCTTGGCAGTCATTATCTTCAGGTTTATGGAGAAGCACATATTGATCCTTTCCAAGGCATGGGTTGGCAGGGAGGCAAGGAACACTCTTCTGGATTCATCAGTCTCCCTCATAGGGCCCAAGCAGGAGCAATCTCACAGCACTAATATGGAACTATTAAAAAAAAATCACATGCAACACTTGCTAATAGTTTTCTCTCCTTGTCTCATGGTGGCTGCACAGTGTAACAGCAAAAGGTGGAAAACAGGATCTACAGGAGGCTAGCCAACTAACCATGCTTTTCCTTGTCAGACCCATAGCTTATTACATCGTGCACATGTATTCAAGGGCAACCTTTCTGCAAAATTGCTGAAGTTATAGAGATGTTTCAGCATTCAGAGCTCAGATTCTGTCCTCCACTGTCTGAATGCACCTCTATACTTGCAGAGAGTGCTCATCCCTGTGCTCATCTGACCCAGAGTGAATGTAGCAAAACCAGCATGTCTGTGAGTTGTCTAGTGTGATGGATGAACTATAAGGTTTGTGATGGGCAACCTTGTGAAATTCATTGTCACCGATCATATAATATTGTGGATTTTAGTTCTCTGACACAGTATATTCAATAGAATGAGATTCTTCCTTAGCTTGACTCTTCCTGGCTTTTATGACCCTAAATAAGGTCCTTATACTGTTCAAATCTAATTTTTGTGGTATATTATATTAAGATGCTTGGCCTGATCGAGATTATGTGGCTTCATGTAACTGATGAAAGAGCTATTGTTTTTCACAGAAGAAAAACTGCCATTTGTTCAGATCACTGACCTATTTCTTGGAGTCAGAAGTAACCTTTCTGAAGTCTTAGTAACTTTTAATGCTGTGTTTTATCTTATTGATCGTGAAGCCTCATGTTTGAAGTATGATTACAACAGTACTTAAGGATCAGATAAAAAACTTCAGCTTGATTTCCAGAAGCAGAAAGATTTTATTTTTCCATGAGTTTCAGTACTCTTCTAAAGAAAGTGTTAAATGAGTCAGAGCAATTCAGTTGTGGGGGTTATTCCATTACTTAGTGATACTGAAATTCCTCAGGCTTAAATAACATTGGTACATTCCTCTCCACCTTCCTTTCTCTGAGATCCAGTGGAATTTGTCTCTCTTGTCTGAAAGCGATAATGAACCATGTCTAGAAGCAAGAATTCGCTCACCCTAACACTAGATTGGGCCATCCATTACCCTGAAATCAGAAACCCAAAATCTACAAGTTCCTGAAGAAGGCAACAATTTGTAGGCAACCACTCATTTAATCTTTCTTTTCAGTCCTGACTTGCAGAAGCCAGTGCCAGAAGAACACATCAGGAAAATGAACTAGTAAGGCATAAAGGGATTTTGTGGAGGCTGGCATGTGAAGCAATGTATTTACCATTGTATATGGCTTTCCTCTGCAGAACAGGGCTTGCATATTCTCTATGATTTCTCACAACACAGAGAGGTATACAGGCATTTAAAAAGGAATTAGGATGCTGAGATGCTCAGTCCATGCTGGATTGCTGTCTCCCTCCTCTTTGCTGTGGAACATCTGCTAAAAAACTCTTTGGGAGGCTTCTCAGGTTTTCAGGACCAGCAGAAAAAACAACACTGTTAGGATGTTTTATATTTGAGGCACTTTAGTACTGACAAATGTCTTCTCATTTTATCATGCTGCAATCAAGATGACAAAAAAGCGTGGCAGCTAGTAGAAACTCCCCCCACAGGCCAACAAAAAACAGGGTCCTGAAAGGAAAAGTTTGGCACACAAAAAGCTCCAAACACAAAAAAGCTAAACCTCTACCAAACCATGCCTGCTTGTTGTGAGCCTGCCAAAGCCGAACAGACTTTCTCAACAGAAAAGACCACATTATGCTAGAAGGAAATGAGCTGCAAGGCACAGGAAAAGGGAACACGAGTGGAGATTTATGGCACTGCTGAAAGCAGGCACTGTACTGCCAGATCAGGAGTAAGACACTACCAAAGGATGCTACCTTCATTTCTTCATCTGTCAAGGAGGAAGGGGAGTTTCTGTTGAAGGGTATCTAAACTACTGACACTGCTTCATTCTTCTGAGTAATTGTTTCCCAGTCAGAATTTTCTACCTTTTTAGAGGGTCAGAAGTGGAAAAAACAAAAAAGCACCAAAGAAAACCACAAGAAACACCAAACCAACCAACAACCCACCAACCAGCAAAATCCACACAAACTAAACCCACTTAAATCAAAACCAACCTGTCAATTAATACCTGCCAGTTAATAACCTGGAAACAGAATTGTGTTACAAACGTTGCAGATTTTGTTCCAAGTATCACCAACTTTGTACAGTACAAATTGAGTTCTTTGGCAAAAGATCTTCATTATGCCCTGCTGCTGTTCTGGAGATCATATGGGAAGGATTTGTTCGTGTTGACATTTTTTACTTTGTGGTTTGGTTTTTGGTTTTTTTTCCCCCCCCCTGCTGTTTTGGCTCTTGGTCTCTGTATTGTACATGAGGGACTTCACATTCTCCTGGACACAGACTGCAGCAGAAAGGCATATCTGTGGACAAACAAAATGATTTTCTGTGTCTAGAAAGACTCAATTAAGAAAAATATAGTTAAAGGCTTTTTCTTCTCTTTCTTTTTTCTTTCTGCCAGGGTTTTCTAATTAGAGTTCCTTTTCTCCTCCCTCTGCAAATTCAGCCTCAGAGGTAAGCTGCTAGCTGGGAAGCTGTAGGATCTCCCTGGATTTTTACCAAGCTCCATTTGAACTTTGCCATGGTTTTTACTTGCAAGTGAAACTACAGCTTGTTTTCAGGTCCCTAAATTAATGTGAAAAACTGAAAAGAACACAAGAACACAGCCTCACCCCTAATGCATCACACGTGTAACTTGAGCAATGCATTTCCAGTGGGCATCCCTAAGTTTCTTTCTTTCAAAATGTAGTGATCTTTCTCAGTACTATGCACCTATTTTTCATACTGTTATACCAAATTAGGGACACCCATCAGCTTTAATGTACCTATGGAACCTGGGCATGTGATTTTCAGTGGTTTTGAACCTGAGCCTAAGCCTCTGTACTGTATGGAAAAGTCTTCACAAATGTCTCCAAAGCATCTTTGTGGTTTCTCACTAATAAGAAAGCTGTGGCATTTATCTTGAAAAAAAATTGTCTGCTGCCTTTATTTAGCCATGATTTGCATTTATAAGAGGACAAGATGTTGAATTACACATCTCTACAGTCCAGAACTCGATCCTGAACTATTGCCCTGAAAAGCAACCAATTTTGTGTGTGTAAATACTTTGTGTGTTATGTCAGCAAGTGCCATGTGGAACTGAATGCTCAAAATATTAGTCTGCAAGGTGCATAACAGAGATAAGGAAGACTCTTTTCGAAACACTTTCTTTCTGAGAGAACTGCTGAAGTAATCTGTATTACTCTCACAAGTCAGTGAACAAAAGTGTGTCCTGAAAATCCTGCTAGCTATAACAGTAAAATGCCCTCATGCAGGTTTGGAGAGGGAGAAGATTCTCGCTGTAACACTACTGTTTTCTCTGGCCCCAGGTAGGGCCAGAGAAATCTGAAGAAATCACTTAGAAGGAAGACACCTACATCTCTTTCTCATACATCTTTCTGTCTGATGCAGTCCTGAGACTTGGGCACTGTTCCTGTGAAGCCCATTGGCCCTGACTAGGAATCATGTCCTAACGAACTGGTACGTTACTTGCTAAAGAGATGGATCTGATGGGTGCCAGCTGATTCAATGACCAATAATCAGTCTCCTTAGGCAATGGTGGCATATGAAACATGACCAGAGAGGATTCATCAAGAAGCTGGTGTAAATACCTGTCCATTCCTCTTAAGTTCTGGTATGTTATGAAAAAGATGAGTCTGAAGGCTATTCACATGTTCTGTGTGTACCCTTTCCCCAGTGTTAAGCTAGCAGCTTGCCAAATCCTTTACTAGGTTTCTGTCTATAAAGACTGTGGGATTTAGGGCAGGTAAGAACAGCAAGAGACATAGTGGCAAGGAGAGAGCAAACTGACATGCAGGAAGGCCTGTAAATAGTTCTCTGTTAATCACAAGGAGGAAAAATCACACCCAGTGAAGTTATACCTCTGAACTCTGTGCTGTCTCAGAATGCCCTTGGAAGGGATGTAGGATACGCAAAGGAAAGCGTCTCTGTGGGCATGCATGCAATTGTTACACACCTCAGATGGTTACAAACAACACTGGACAAAGTGGTTACAAACTCTCAAGAGGAGAGCCAAGGAAACTTACTTGGTCATTCCTTTAATAGACTATCATGACGTGGACAGTAATTTGCACTGCATCCTAGGTTCACTGACATAAGAAGTATTTCCAGTGTAAGGAGGCTTTTCAGCTCGTATGCATTCTACCATCCAGAAGGTGGTGACTGACACCAGCTGTGGAAGAAAGTGAGCATGTATGTCCTGTTTTCTGGGCAATGTGGACAGATAAATTCCAGACAGCTACTTCCAGAAGTTGCAATAACTGAACATACTGCTCACTGGCCAGTCGAACACAGTTTTGATATTATCATTTGGTTCAAATTGAGAACCAGTTTATAACAGATCTTACACCAACCTCGTGTGTGAATAGAATAAGGAATGCAATTTTTAAAGCAACACCAAGTCAGCTGATGCAGATAACTTGACCACCTGTGCTCAGTAAAATAAGGAGATGTATTTAGTTTTAGCTGGCATATTTTATCTTGGCTTAATTTGTAGGTCCTCTGATGGGTCTTGCACAGCCCATAACATCATTCATGTGTACACAACAGGCTTCCCCACGATGTGAACACAACTCTATGGCTACTTCCATGCAGTTTTAAAAGCTGCACAAACAAACGTTTTAAGAGATGTGTAACTTTTACTTAATCTGTATTACACAGTCAAACACTTCTTGTTAATGTCTTATAAATGCAATTTGTGTATATAGTTAAATGCATGTCTAATGTACCAATGGTGAATTTTGTTATTCAGACCAAAAGAACCAGGCTTCTACCAGACTTTAATCAGACTGCTGTTTCTTGTTCTTGTACTTAAGAACAGGGGAGTGTGGTAGAAACTACAGAGACCAAAGTCATGGAGCTTCTTGCTTAGTTTTTCATCTAAGCAAGCCAAACTCTCACTGAAGCCAACAAAAGAGTTTCCCTGTACAGCTCATATGCCTGTGCTCACAGAAAAAGATATACATGCAATAATCTTACTTACACATACAGCTCTACAAATAAGATATAAAGTCAGCTAAGTAGCAAATCCATAAAATAACTGTTGAATTAAATATGGCATAGATTGTTCTGCTAGATAAATACTGATTTGGGTTTCAAGCAATTAGATAGGATCTGTAAGTTATCTTGTAGGTAATAAACCACCTTACTACTTTTTAAGCTTATCACTTCCTCTGACTACTGGCAAGCTTAATTTGCAGTGTAATTGAGTACATTGGAAGATTATTAATAGCTGGAGCCCATGAGAGATTTGTTTTCACTGTACATAACCATGTTTGAGATGAAGCAGTTTGAGGACTCCTACATTGTCTCAGACACTTTCCAAAATTCTGTGGCAGAGATGAATTGCCAGAAAGATTTGTTACTACTACTACTAAACACTGTTCAGTTTTACAGTCTTTAAGTATCAGTCTCTTTTTAGCATTAAACCAAAAAGGTTTTGTATTTAGTACCTGCACTTACACTAGGACACTCCAAAGAGGTGTCTTCTGGCTCAACATGAAACAGCTTTGTTCTCTAATCAGGCTCATTTGTATGCAAATAAAAAATATATAAATAATGAAGGATGATCTTATGTGTTGTGAGAAAACTAGACTGCTGGGATAAAACAGGAGACTGTCCTCTGGGGTGGGTATAGGACAGTCATATTACATTCTTAATTTGATGTACTTTGTTCTGCTATTTTTGCCTGAAGATTTTCTGTTAGACTAACTGGTATTTCTTAGAGCAAAACCTTCCAAACCTCTACAAAGAAAGTATTAAAATTTGAAAGAATGAGGTCTGTGGGCGTATTAAGATGGCATAGCAATTCATTATGTGGACAAATGGCCTTGTAACAACAGCAAGAAATTTGTCTTATAATTCAAAACATAGAATTAAAATCAAAAGGGATGCCTGTTTTGGTGGGAATAGCTAACAGGCTGTGGGAATTGCAGGGCAGGATGGGGGCTGCCTCTGCCCTCCTGTAACAGAGTCTCTGCTCCCCAAACCAGTTCATGCTCCACGTTCACAGGGCAGGCTGAGCACCTCCATAGCTCCCACAAGCCTGTAATATTTAAGCTGGATAAAGTGATGTACTTGCATCTAGAGGTGCTTTTCATTTCCTCAAATGCAACTGTGAAATTCATGGAACTCCATTCTAGTGGACTATGAAATACTGAGAGATCCTGACACGACTGGAATATTCTCAGATATACCAGGTAACTATGCTCTCTCCTTCAAGCCTTCTTTTTCACCTCCTTTCATTGTGCTAGGGAACACTGGGGAGAACAATCTGAGGTTTTTTTTTTCCCTCTGCAATTGCAAATCATGTAATGCTTTATTTTAAACAAGTAGAATACGTAGAAAGCAACTGTGAGTTTATTAATTACATATTTATAGGCTCATATTTACAGTATTTTCCCAATGTTTTGTCTTCCTGTTACTAATTACTAGAAGATTAGCATTCTCTATATCCATCCTGCAGCTGATCAGAATTGTAGAGCAGCACTTTGTAACACAATTCTATCTGCAGCACTTTTACACACTACTTGAATAAAGATAACCTGCAAGAACTTTTACAGAAAAAGAGAAAATAATCTCCTCTTAGCTTCATGCACAGCAAGAACAGTGTTTTTTCCAAGGTGATTTCTTTTTTCTTGGTGTTTTCAAGCAATATGACTTTGCTATGGGACTCATGAGAGTTTGATGTCTAAGCCCTTGTAGAGACAAGGGTTCCCCTCCCCTACTCAGGAATGGGAAATTCATTATGATGGTTGACATGAGAGTCCTGGTTTGTCATCAGTTCAAAAGGCTCTGACACTGACTGCAGCCATTTCCCCCCCATTCCATAATCTGGAAAATCTTCCCCCTATCATACAGAATATTTGTGAGGGAACTGGCTGCCTAATATACATTCAGATCAAGTAGTTCAGTTTTTTTTGCTAAAAAAGTCTTAGAAAAGATTTCTCTTACTTAACTCTAGTCATAGCTTGCAAGCTGCTCTGGTGTAATGTACCGTGTCCTGTGATTACAGGCTGTCATGTTTTATGTAGTGACATCCACAAAACCATATTACAGCCTTACTGTAGATTACTTTGTTATGGAAGCCTGCGTGATACACACTGTAATTTCACACACCTGCACACAAATCAGGGCTCCTAGGTGTGTGCTTTTCTTCAAACTTCTTCTATCAAAATACGGGTGAATTTGCAGCAGAATTTTTAGTCTTGATTTGGCAACACTGATAACCTTCTCTAATAATTAAACCACTCGACAGTACCAGACTTTATCACCAATATCAATATTTTTTCCTACTTAACTGTCTTTTATTAGATGAGAGGATGTTTCACAAAATTTATTTTGTACAGGAGTTTTATATATATATGTCATCTGCTTGCAACATTTTGCAGATGAGGTTGATGAAAGGTTGGCTGAGAAGGAATCTGGGAGAGCAGGGTAGCAATCCTGAGATACCATATCATATATAGATATCTTATGATATCTAATACCAGGACTAACAAATTACATACTTGTCATAAATTTTCCCTATGGCTAGCAGCAACTCAGGTGATACATAACCCTTGAAGTGCTTCACCTATGGCAATGCCACCTTACTGAGTACCCACAAGCACCTCGCTCTTACAAATGGTCATCTGTGCTCCACTGAGATCCAGAAACTAGATTTTTCCCCCTTAAATACGCCAAGCAGTAGGTCTGCAGTAGGACAACAGGATGACCTACAGAAAGTAGGCAGTAAGGTCCTCTTCCTCAAGTTTGGGACTTCACTCCCACAGACACCATGGGGTGTCCCAGCCAATTCTGCTACTGCACAGCGTATTCCCAACTCCTGTCATGCCTGCTGCCATCTCCCTGTGCTGCCACGGATTTTGCCCCAACTGTCATTGTCAGTCTTTCCAACAGCTCATAGTGGACAAGGTAGCGGCCGGGTCTTCCCATGGGGTTTTCAGGCGCACTGTATTTGTCTGGGAAGCTGCTTCCCCAGGCTCGCCCCAAGTTCTCTCGCCCACTCGCTGCAGAGACAGAGCACGCCGCGGGAAGGTGCTCAGCACAGCCTGCCCCGCTTTCCGCAGCTCCGAGCCTATTATGGGAGAAGCAGGCTCGGCGCCGCTGGCTGGAGGCTCTGCAGCACACACCAGAAGGTCTGTCGGAAAGGGCACC
>NW_008623554.1:105684-148584 GCF_000691845.1 Merops nubicus | reverse complement strand
GCAGCTGCTGGCAGCTCTGATGTGTTTTGGGTTACTGGGGCTAAAAATCCCCCCAATACAGGATAGGCAGATGGTACTGCTGCTGTATCCGCCACATAAATAATCAATACACTCAAAATATGTGGGGTGATAGTCTAATCTGATCTAAATCAATAGGAGATGACTAAAGGGACCTTCCGTAAAGTTGCAGAGGTACAGCAAAGGGCTGAACTGATTTACTCCATTTTAATAGGAAGGAAAAATTCAAACCATTCAGAAGCATATTTTTTGTTTTCTGAAGAGTAAACGGAGCATCTCGCCATTCCAAGCTCGGACATCCTTCAGCCTGTTCCCTGTTCTGTCACGAGGATTCATCTCTTGCTACATGGATGAGGATGGATCAGATACAGGGCTTGTACATGGGCACACATTTTAAAAGTATATGGACTGCATGTGTTTTGTTGCAACAGATTCCATCCACCCTTGGCATACAAACTCTGGCACACTTTCATATGCCTTATTTCCAGATCCCATGACTTCCCCATGTGCAGCCAGCAAGCACTGGGGGTTGTGGAGAATCTGTGTGTAAAAGTGGTTTTTACAGCGTTGCTAACCAAGAACTTTTTAGGTAGCATGGCTTTTTGTCCAGGCAGCAAAGGACAAGTGTAGGGTGAGCCTCTGGATGCATGGGGTAATGATGTCCCTGGTGCCTGAAAGCTACCTATGAAGAAACTCAAACAAGGTTCTTCTCCAGTCTGCAATGTCCAACTGCTGTTGCCAGCAAGAGACAATGGGTGAAGCTAGAGAAAGCCTGCTATGCTGTAGGTATATTGCTGTCCTTTTGTTCTACCTATCACCCATATAAAAAGCTCCTATTGCTATCATCTTCACCTATATATTCTAATTAAATATTCTTACATTTCACTTACACAGGCTACTTCTTTTGCTATCTTATCACTATAGTCTTCACAGGGAGAGTTGTTAAGTGCTGGATCAGGTTGTGGCATCTCCATCCTCAGAGATTTTCAAAACTTAATTGAACAAGGCCCTGAGTAACCTAATCCAACTTGGAAGTCAGTGCTGCTCGAAGCAGGGAATTGGACTGGAGACCTCCAGAGAACCCTTTCCAACCTATTTTTTTTTTCTGATTGCAGACTTATTCTATGAATACGACCATCAGCAAGCTCACTAATGAATCTCTGTGTTCCAGAAGGGAAAATGGCACATTAACTGTGGAAGAGTATGACTTGTCATAGCTATGTCAAAAAGCTTGAAAGGGCAGGGGTAGGAGTGAGAATGAAACAAATTAATAAATATTCTTTGTGGAACCTTCCCAAACTATACCTAGTTATGTACCATCCCTGGACTGCATCAACTGGTGGTCCTGTGTGAGTATTTCAGTAGCAAGGGTCACTCTACCTTGCTACCCTAGGTCACCTGATTATGTTCTTCTCTAGAGACTAATCTTGGAAACAATAAGTTTGCTATTTACTTGTTAATAAGGGCAATAGAAGTTGCAATTTATTTGGAAAAGACTTGGGAATATGCCCTTGGAGCAAGGGGCTCCAGTCTGATCTCCAGTTATCTCTGAGCTCCTTCTCCACACATTCCTATGGTGTGTTAAAAGTCCTTCCAAGTATGGCACTCATTCTTAAAATTATCAGAGACCACCATCATCTTTGCTTCTTGTGAAGAACAGCAGAAGGCCAATATAACAAAGATGGCACTACAGATATGATGCAGACTCCCAGAAGCTGGGGACAGAAAAGATGCTGACCTTTCTAAACTAATCTGAGTCTTCTAAGTCTTCTAAACTAATCTGAGAATTCCTGCTTGGCACTGATTTGTAAGAGATTCATCCAGCCAATTTCTAAACATCTTACCTACTCCATCTCTTCAAATTTTCTATCCCATGTCCAAGTACTTTTGTTGCTATTTGCTTTCAGCATTCCCTTATATTTATTGTATTAATTTTCATTATGTTCATTTACACCACATAAAATATACTCTCTTCTTTCTTGATTGTATGCTCTCCAGCACCTACTATCAGGTTACCTGCATCCACCATTGTCCCTGAACTGGATTGTGCCTATTAGCACTTTCCAGCCCACGTGTAAAGCAAGATGTACAATTCCTGCCATCTTTTTCTCTCTGTTTTCTGTCAGTATCTTCACTGCAGTGAGGCATTCCCTGCTTTCCCTGTACCTTAACACTACACTATCATACAACCAAAGTCTGAAATGGTGGAGAACGAACAATGCCCCAGCGACTGCGATGATCTGGGCACTGGCTGCAAAACAGAACTGGCTCTTTTCTGTTTAATTTGAAGGCAGAACAGATAATATTTTGGATGGCCTAACCTCAAAGCTATCTGGCAGCTAATTATTACCTCTGAGCTTTGGAATGCCTTTAAAACCCCTGCTACACTTCCCCCTTCTCTTGCGTGTGAGGGGAAGCCTGCTCTCCCTCAACCCTCCACTTGCTCTCCACACATAATTTCTTTGCATCTGTCTCCCTTGCAACCATTACTTGAGTTTGGAATGAATTTCCCCGTGATGAATTAACAAGTTCTCACAGCAGGGCCACCAAACCAGGTCTCTGTCAAAACCAGGCAATGTGTGTTGTACTGCTCACACAGCAGCTACAAGGAACGCTTGAACCCTCCTCCCTTACACAGGGAACAGCTCTCTGTCCTGCAGAGACACCAGGTTAGCAATGAACAAATTAGCTCAGGTACAGGCACCAGCCTAGCTGCACAGAACCCACAGCAGCATCCTGGCTCTCAGGGGAAGCTATGATAATGTGACTGTGTGAGAATAATACCACATAATGAACAATAATGAGGCAGTTTGCAGCCTCTGAATACAGGGAGGGCTGGGTCACCAACCAGACCTTTGTTCATTGCATATTAAACAGCACGGAGGGAACATGCTGTGGGGTGGTTGATGTTGCTACAAGTGCTGCTGCTGGCTGAGTCTGCCCACCCATGTTCCAGGTATTATTTCTCCTCCTCACAGATATGGCATCCCCTTCTAGTCGGTGCCCTCAGGTCAGAGATGCCTGTACAGTTTGTCTGTAACCTTAGTCATTCACAGAGACTGTATAGTTAAAAAAAAAATCCCAACTGGCATTTCAGATCCTAAAAACTGTAAGAGTGTGAAAATAGTTCACGTTTGATTTGAAGCAATATTTTTCCTGAGTGTTCTGCTGCACATTCTTCCTCTGCCTGTGTGCGACTAACACAGCTCCTGATATCAGTGCTTATCACTGCCAGTGTTGTGTCTCTTCCAGACATGACATTGACAATACATATTTAGAAACTGACAAAATGAAAGAGAGAGAGATGAGTAGAATAATTGAATATATATTTTAAAACAAATACAAAAACACACACAAAAAAAAACCCCAAAACCCCCAAAAGAACAGCAAAAAGCACTGAAATCTGCCCAGAGACCCCACCTCAAAATTCAGGGCACACTGAATGCCAGAGCTGAGGGTGAAGCTTCTGGAGACAAGCTCTCCCTAAACCACCTGAGCCATTCCAGTTTTCCTGCCAGAAGTGTTGCTTCAGTAGTGAAAAGTCCTGCACGGGCTGACTGCCTGAATATTCAAACAGCTTCTCCGATGATTTTGCAGCCACATTGATCTTCATGCTGTTACAGCTACATGACTGGCAGTTTGTTTAAAATCTCTGATTGCAAGTTTGTGTCTTACAATGGAAAACACAAACTCCTGAAAACATCACCATAAAATGTAATATGAAAGAGAAATCCCAGCAGAACACTGCAGAGCAAGAATGGGAGGCACGGAGAACTGACGAGAGAGGCCCAATGTTCTAGTGCAATAAAAGCCTGGAAAATTTAATCAACATGGAAAAGTAAAATAAACTCCAAAATCCCTTACAGGAGACTGATTAACATAATTAAATTAAACTGAGAGATTAAGTCAAACTAAGATTGAAATTTGCTGTGTCCGTTTCAGGCCTGAAGTGGGGTTTCTATGCCCACAGATTTGTCAATTCTTTCCACCTAAACCACACGTCTCATGCAAGTTAGGCCCTGACTATAAAACTTGTCTAACTGCAAACCTCAGAGCATCTTGGCTACAGCAACACTATGACAATACTGGCAAGCACTGAGAATTGATCTTAAGAAACCAAAACTTTGAGATCTACAGGGAAAAAAGTGGAAATAACAGATAATGGATAACTTCAGAGCACAGTAAGACCACAATACAAAGTCAAAATTCTCTCAGGCAACTTCACCTGTGTAATCCAGCCAAATCTACCCAATGTAATGGCCTTACACCATAAATGACTCCAGGCCCAGAAAGAACAGCATAAACCTTTCAGGGGTTGCAGTAAATTCAATCTGCATTGCATGGAACACCAACGAGAGGAAAGGTGTCTCATTAAAAAGGAATAAGAATAAAAAAGAAGACAAACACAGAGGACTCTGAAGACAAACATGGATGAACCAACTAGAACAGCACGAACTAGAGCAGTAAGCAGGGAGAACCTGCCAAGCTAAAAAGACACAAGCAGATCAAACCAGCCAATGCTTGACTACGCTGTGAGGCTACGACTTAAATATTTAACAGGTTTTTTTTTTATTGACATATTTTCCCCCACATATTTCCTTGCAAATTTCAAAAGCAAAACTTAGCTTACCCTCGTCAGGAATGCTCACAGGTGCTGGAGTTTGTTTTTTTGTTTTTTAAAGATATTTTTTGGTTTTTTGCTGAAACAAGAAGTCTTTTATAAGAGATAAAATATACTTACAGTGGTTTCCAAATGGTATCACTCTTCAGGTAAATTACTCCAAGCCTTGGACCTAGTGCAGACGTTCATTGGGGCAGGGAACAGAGAGAGGCTGTGTCTGTACCAGAAAGAACCAAAAGGAAAGGTCAGTGGGAAATAATAATTATTTACTGAGAGCAAGAAAACTTGCTGCAATGCTAACTGGCATTCTCTCCTGTCAGTACAGCTGGCTGCAGCCTGGTAGGGCCAAATTCTTCCTGCTTCAACCCCTCCAGCCCTGGCTGCAAAAACGAGTCAGTCCCCAGTTACCCCAGTCTGCCCATGCAGCCTGTTCTGGTGAAGTGAGGAGGAGAGGGAGCATCAGCCAGCAAAGTGTTATCAGTGGGATTCCTTCTGAGAAGGTGCTCACTCTAATGGCACGGGCACGGAGCAGTGATGGGGAGCTAGCACAAACTTGGCACTCAAGTGCATCTCATCAGAGCAACAAGGCCAGTCCTGTTCAGGGCAGCAACGAATCCTTCCTCAGGACTGCAAAGCAGGAAAAGGAAGAAAAAAAAAAACAACTCTCCTTTGCTTCTTTTCCTATCTTTACATGACAAAAATGATGGCTCCTATCAAAGCAGAAACCCCACTCATCTCCCATCAGCCACCAGGGCTACTGCAGTGAGGCCAGTGGTGTAACTTATTGTCAGCCTTTTAGGAAAGATTCAGCTCAGCAGCAGTTTTATGCCTGAAATCTCCTGAGCTAAACAGGGAGTTGGACTCAATGGACGAATACAGAAAGGGATCCAAAGAAAAACCTCAGCTCCAATGTTTATTAGAGGGTGATTTCACCACCCAGACCTACGTTTTTGGGCATATTTACATTTTGGGGGGACCTGAATCCCTCTCTAGACTAACAGAGCTCCTCCTTTGCTAGCTTCTTATGATCTTTGGGTGGCTCATTGTGGATGTTGGAAGAATGTCTGAAGTGAACATCCAGGGACAGAATTAAATCCTGCTTGCTTCACTGATGCAAAGAACTCCTGGGACTCCGGCGTATCCAGCCCTACCCACAGTGAAGCCAATGGTGCCATTTCCATGAGGAAATGATTTTGCCTACTCTGATCAGACAAGGAAAGCAAATATTTGCTTTATCAAAGAAATCAAGAAGGTGAACAAAAAACGATAAGAGATGTAATTGTTATTTCACAGGTAGTTAATGTCACTGTGCAAGGCAGGATTTATGGCTGTAAATGCAACACAATAAAAAAACCCCACTGTTCCTGCAGCAGGAACACTGGAATGAGCACCAGCAGACACAATGAAGGATTTCAGATGACACTGTCATAATGTACTTCACAAAATATACATTTGGGTTTATGTTCAATTTATAAATTTTGTGATGACGACGTTTATTGGTGGCTGGGATTACATGCTACATACTGATTTCAACAGGCTACATGAAATCTGGCAGCTACACTTCACAGGGATGCAAGCAAATGTTTTCTTTGATTCCAGTTTTTTGTAGGTTCTCCCCTCTTGGAGACTTGCTTTGAATTGCAAGTCGAGTAAATTTAAACACACACCAAAAAGTCCTCAACTTAGCCTGAACCTCATGAGTTGCACCAGGGCGTGGGAGAGGAGCCACACGCCAGCATCAGGTTAGCTCAAAAGAATTACATAAAACACTAACACCTTTGCCCACTAGCAAGGGCTGAATTTCAAAGGTGCAATAAAGCCCAAGAGTTCTGTAGATTTGATCTTGCTAACACTCAGCGTGGTTTGCTTTCAAGCTCTCCTTCCCACTTCCATACACACCCCACCTGTTCTGTTAATGCTGACCTTGCTTCTTCCATCCACTTTGCACCCATTAATTTGTCTTTTATCTGGGTACTGATCACCTTTTTAAGGCATAAATCCTGTGTGTCTTAAAGACTGCCCAGTAATTCAGTTATCATGCATTTGTTGCTTGTAGTAGAAGCAGAAAAATCACAGGATCAGGTCTTCAGTCTTTACTTCAGCAGAGCTCCTGCTCACTTCACTCCTAGTTTCACACAAGAGAAGCCTAAGAACTGCATGTACTAATCCTGCATATTTTGTCACCTCTCCTTTTGTGTCATTAGTGCTCTTCCAATCTTTGGGATCCAACTCCAAGTGGGTCTCTTGTTGCGCTGCCTAGCGCTCAATCTGGCTCCACATCAAGGGTCAAGCAGACAACTTGTTAGAGATGGGCTGTTCAAAGTCTTCTACAAAATCTGGGCACTAAAAGCTCTGTGAAAGACAACGCTTAAAATATCTTCACTTTGCTCTACCATTTTTGCTATGGCCTGGGAAGATCTCTCTCTTTTCCTCCAGTGTGATAAGCACAAAAGAGTGAGATCATCATCAGCTGATAGGTGCATTTTAAGTACAGAAACACAAATAATGGTTCTTCAGAAGACACAGGGAGTGCAACAGAGAAGGCAACATGCCACATTTTTCTAACTGCCTTAATCTAGCTTGGGAAAAATTAGAGGGAAAGGATTCATGACCACAAGAAGATTGGGCAAAAAGACAAGCAGGACAACAGGGGAAGGGGATGTGTGACACAGGGCTGAGGAACTTCTCTCCTCTCCACCAGAGCTCCTCTATCCAGAGAAGCAAAGCACTAAATTTCTGCTCCATTAGGTGCTGCGTTTAATTCAGATTTTGAAGAACACGTTTTCTGCATGAATGCATTCCAGAAATGCAAACTCTTATTACTTAAATATTTCCACTAATGCTAGTAACTTGGGCATTTTATATATGCTCACTTTTTATTCCACCTTGCTTTTCCCAAGCTTCATCTGGTAATTTAGAGGGTGTAAGGAACATTAATCCTATTACTGTTTTTATTAAGGAAAGTCTGTTTTATGAGAGCAGTGATGTACTACAGGCTGTGATTTAAGATGTAGACTTTAGGTCAGTTCTATACTGGCTTCAGTGGAGTTGCAGTGGGCAGAAAGTCAGGAGAAAATGTGATACTTTACATAATAATGCTAAAGATTAATGGCCTCCTGGACCATAGCTCCATATTCTGAGGCACTGATCCTCCTTGTCCTCCCTCTTGAAATTTGTGTCTTGACCCTTTCAACTCTTGTTAGTTACCTTTCCAGAGCTGTTCATTAATCAGCACCATTGATTTGATGTGGTCTGTCATATCATATTACTTAAAACACCCATAAGCAAGCACTGGCCTGACTCTGCTCTTTACACAACACTCCATCACAATATTTCCTTTACAGATGACTTAAATATTTTAAACATCAGTTTCCTGCTGCTGCTTGGTCCTGAAATTTACTTTTTCTAGGTTGGTTCCTTGCAAGACATTCCTGTCTCTCCTCTTGATCCTACTTTTTTTTCACTCAAGAGACACCATCCAACACCTTCAGTATTCCCTGTTTGTCAGGGGCACTTGTACCTCTGACCTGCAAGAGACAACCTCAGAATAACTCTTTCTCTTTGCTTGAGACCTGCTACCACCATCTTCTGTTACTCTGTCTGACTGAGTCCTCATCAAGGGGACTCAATTTTTTTAGTTAATTGCTATTTATTTTATTCCTGCAATACTCTTTTCCCCGCTAGCTTCAGAAGTCTCCTCCTTCTGCCTTTCCTGTGATCCCTAGTAATGGAAAAAATTAAAAGATGAGCTTCTTGTGAGCTTATTTCTGATTATTCTTATTTGCTGTGCTGGCACCATGCTGTCTATCATGATGGACAAAGGTGAGAACAGCAGTGTTAGCCATCAACAAACGTGATTCAAGAGCCAACTTGCTGCATGAAGTGCATATTCTAGACATATTTTACTGTTCCTTTTTCAAAAGAAGGTACATCTCTGACTAGGGCAGACTGTGGCACTTATGTTACATGGACAAGGTGAAGCCACGGGCTACTTATATGTAGATATCCAACCACAGTGCCCTAAACAGAGATTGGGATGGACAGTGATCTATAAAACACCTTTCCAACAGAGGCCAGAACTTGTGCCACAGAAAAGACAGGAATCTAGCAGCACGGGACACACTGTTAGAAGGCCATAGAATGAATATTTCACAATAGTCAGAGCTTCATCTAGGAGAGGAAACTGCTCATTTCTGTATTCTACTGGGAACACGGTATGTCCACTATCAGTAATTGGGCCTGAAATTCAGAAATTAATTTGTTAATGGATTAGACATTTGCAGAAAGACTGTTTAAAGAGGCTGGACTGCTCTAGCCTGGTAAAGGCCAATTTCCCACACAAGGACATCTTTGAAAAAGTACTAGAGGAAAAAAAATCTCTCCCTGAAGTCCCAGGGGCACTTACTGAAATCAGAAATAGCAATGTAGTTTGTAGTGAAGCCTACACCATGTTCCCACTTTTTGTCTCACAAACCCCCTATTACCTGTCTGTATCTGTTTCATTTTCCCTCCTTTCACTGCCTTTTATCTGATACTATAGAGTTTCACTTCCCTTAAGCTGCAATTCTTAAGTTTGAATTTGGCACTTGGAACAGGCGTTTTCCAGGTCTTGCTTTCATCTGCTGATCCTTCTGACATTTCTTGCTGTTTGCAAGCAGTATGCTCAGTGCAACAGCTAACCACCCCTAGGAGCTGAGCTCCAAAGGGAGAACTCTTCTGCTGACTTTCCTTTCCACTCCCCATGCCAAACAGCCTCTCCCACCCTCAACAGTGGTGCAAGGCCTCAACCCTGAACTTTTGAAAAAGTTCTCTCGTTTAAGATATAAATCAAGGTGCTGCCTATTTTCCATTAATGAAGATCTCATCATGATTAGTGTGCTGGGTGTATAAACCCCATGCTTGCAGAGAAATGGGTCAGATGGTGCCCAGGCAGAGCAGGGTGAAGCAATGGTAGGCAGTGGTAAGCATCTGCTTGGACACTGAATGACTCCAGGGTTGGGGCCTCCACTGCCTCTCTGGGTAGTCCATTCCAATGATCTATTTCTCTTATATTACAGATTTTTTTCTCTAATATCAAGTCCAAATCTATTCTTTCCTAGTTTAAAACCATTACTCCTTGTCCTGTCATTACAAACCCTTTTGAATAGATCTTCCCCAGCCTTCGTGTAGGCTCCCTTCAGGTACTGGAAGGTCACTATAAGGTCCCCCCAGAGCCTCCTCTTCTCCAGGGGGAACAGCCCCAACTCCCTCAGCCCATCTTCATACGAGAGATGCTCCAATCCCTTGATCATTTTGGTGGCCCTCCTCTGGACTCGCTCTAGTATGTCTACATCCTTCTTGTCCTGGGGGCTCCAGAACTGGATGCAGTGCTCCAGGTGAGGTCTCACCAGGGCAGAGTAGAGGGGCAGAATCACCTCTCTTGATCTGCTGGCCACAGTCCTTTCCATGCAACCCAGGATGAGATTGTCCTCCTGGGCTGTGACTGCACATTGGTGGCTCATGTCCAGTTTTTCATCCACCAGCACTCCCAAGTCCTTTTCCACAGGACTGCTCTCCAGTAAACCCTCTCCAGTCTATCCTGGCAGTGCTGGTTATGGCACTGCCTTGCTACCTTGAGCAAGGATCTCACAAAACCAAAGGCATAGTTGTGCTGCAATGACTACCAATGTTTCTGTAACTGAAATAGAAGTTGCCATCACTCCAATCACCAGAGATGAAGAAAATATGTAGAAATTAAATTGTTACAGTAATACATCCGCCTAAGCTACTGCTTTGGCTAGATGAGCCAGATTAGCTCATGACAGATGAGCTTCATGAACGTTTCATTGCCAAGGAACCCTGTCAAAATATTGGTGATTTCTCCGAATCTGTTCAACATCATGGAGATGTCAAACGAAATCTGAAAGGACATTATTTTTCAGGAAGAACAAAAACAATGAAAGCATATGAAAAGAACGAGCTGAGCTTTTCCCTCATCCCCTACACATTTGGTGTTGGTTTTGTTGAGTGCTGTCCTTGCAAATACTTGGCATAAACCCTGAAACCTTTAGTCTCACACATGTTGGTGAGCTGATGAAAGTACTGAACGTCCTCGAGGAACAGATCTCCACCTTTCAGCAACCAGGTTTTCAAACTCCTAAGGCATTTTCACCTGGGCACAGGGGCTGTATCTCAACACCTAGCAATTTAATGAAGATTTACACTGCTGGCACTGGTTCTGCCATCTGCCCCTCCCTCCTGGTTACAGTCTAACAGCACTTCATGCATCAACCTCCAGCCACCAAATCTGCAGTCCCTGTGATGAAAGCTGATCTCAGTCACAAGCCTGAACCACAGTGTCACGAGTATATAATAATACAAAATGGTAACTGACAAAATGCATCAACCTCCAGCCACCAAATCTGTAGTCCCTGTGATGAAAGCTGATCTCAATCACAAGCCTGAACCACAGAATCACAAGTATATAATAATACAACATGGTAACCAACAAAAGTCATTAAATCCTGATTTATTTTTTTTTTTGGTGGCTGTTTGCTTGCAGAAACTATGAGATACTGTTTACATCCATTTATGGTATAATTCCACATAGGGCAATGAAAAGACCACCAACTATAAACCTCAAAGGACTTGATCCGTTTGCCACAGAACCACCCCCCTGAAGGTAAACTAGGAAATGAGACTTTCATTCAGTAAATCTGGTTCTCCAAGCACCAAGAACCAGGTTATCAAACAGATGAACAGAAAAACTGAACACCCTCCTCCCCCCAAAATTTAGCATCATCTTTATGGAATTCCTCCCTCTCACTGAGCTTTTATTATGTGACTTGCTTTAGAAGGAGAGGAGGAAACTTGCAGGATTTTTACCTGCCTTTACCAGAGGAAGATACATCTTAAAACACATGTTTGCATATGCATTCTGAGGGGCAAGGCCTGAGACAAGGAATCTTTCCTTCAGTTTTTAAGTTTCATAACACCACTGCCCAGACGCTGAGCTAAACAATCACACCACTGACAGTCAGGAAAAATACTCAAATGATTTTGGATATTTTGCTGTTGTTGTAGATGACTGTCTCCTGTCTCCAAAGATTTCCCTTGCAAGTCAATCACTAAAGAGTCAGTAACCACCACAGTGAAAAACTAGGTAAAAAGCCCCACAAACATGTTTTCCCATCCCATTCTTCCCCTGCGCTTGCTGCCTCTGGCCTCAAACTGTACAAATGAAAGCTTGTTTGATTTATGTCAAAAACTATGTATAAAATATCACACGGGCTCCACAGAGAAACAAGAGTCACTCTGGGCTTTGGTTTCATGACCCATTGAGGAATAACTGACTACAGCCTTGGAGTACGTGGAACTGATCAAAGCATTTGCTTTCTCACAAGCAAAGAGAAACCCACTGTAGATTTCCTGTTTCATGCTTCAGTGCCAAAACACAATGAAAAAAAAAGTTCTAGATGAGGATGTGAATTATTCTAAAACATTGTTCAATCAAACCTGATGATGGTTCCGCACATTCGTGAAACTCATCATTTGAAATGCCAAGTCACTGACAGCAATGTGTCCTGAGGTGTGATGTATATTTGTGATAATTATTTGCTTTTTCAAGTTATGTATCATCTGCATCAAAACGGGATTTTTCTTAAGTGTGTCTGAAAGGTAGAGATGTCAGTGCTGCCTGTGTTATTCAGATAGGGGTTTTAAATACCCTGTGCCAGGGAAGCACGGAGTCAGGATATGACTGCAAAGCCATTTTTAAGGCACTCTGAGTTATTTTTCATATTTCTCCTAAAGCTGTATGCTGTGTGGCTGACAGAGAATGATTACTAGCATTAATAGTAGCTGGAGTGACTGTTATTCTGTACAGTATATCCAGCATGATGCATTAAGGGAAATAACATAGCAATAATTGTTGTTATTCTTGCTTCAGTATTAGCAAATGATAAACTCCTGGGATTTATTGGAATTCAGCATCCAGCTCTTTTCTGTGGCTCTTGGTGGCTCTTTCTCTGGTCATTTCAAAACTTTCTTGAATGAAACTGAAGGCAGTTGGCTCTGCTGTTGGGTAAGTTCTGCTAACGTAGGAGGGCTGTCTTCTGAGTGCTAAAAAACCCATTTCCAAATCTTCAGCATCTTCTTCCTTGACAGCAGAAGTTATGATGCAGAATGGTTTAGAGGGTGCTGGAATGAAATTTTACAGGAGATCTGCACTCTTCCAAGAGGAGCCACGGTATGGAATGGCAGTGACTTGAGGGGACCTGATAGCAACTCCCTCACCTTTTACTGCTGGAAGGCAACACTCTGTAAATAAACATCCCACCTGTGTTTGGTAATCTGAACGTAAGCATTTTTCCTACCAGGAAAGACATTCTGTGAGGAGGAGATTGGATCTTTGACTGTAGACTATCTGGCATCCAGCCTACTCCTGATATCTCCCAACAGAAACCCTTCTAAGAAACGGCCCAGATGAACAAAATTATGAAGGCACTTGCAGACATTCTGATCTCTGCCATGACTGGCAAGAAGTACCCAAGGAGATGGATCAGGAATCTGAGCTGCAGGGGAGCTCAGAGCTATTCCAGTTCAATCAGATTTCACAATTTGCTCTAATGAAGAGCGCTGGCAGAAGTTCAAAGCTACTCCAGGTCTCGACTCTCTCTCTCCACATTACTATAAAAATGACTAGAAGTGTTAACTGCAGAGGAGCCAAAAGTTGTTTTGGTTCCAGCCTTTCCCAGCAGGAGTAACTGAGAAAATAGAGTAGGAGTGCTAGTTCTGCTCGCAGCTCCCTCAGCCTCCTGCAGCTCACCGGAGATGCTGCCGGGAACACGGCAGAGTGTGGCCAGTGCTGTCCCCTCTCAGAGCTCCTGCAGCCTCAGCTGCTCTGACGGAGATCCACCAGCTCAGCAACCCCAGAAGTCTTTGGAATTAGCATCAGCCTCTGCTGCTGATAACCCAAGGGCTGTCTGAAAGGCAGAAGGCATCAGGAGGATGGCTGTGTTCAGCCAGCATTGATTTCTCCAGCCTTTAGTCTGTGTCTGCTTTCTGTCTCGTTTGGAGGTGGTTACTGTTACTACAAGTAGCATGAATCACGTCTCTGTTGAAAAACAGAGCTTCAGTTGTCTTACATAACCCCTGGTAGCTGCATCTCTAATAATAGCAAGCCATTTTCAGGTAGGGAATCTGTCTGCGTCCCAGCCCCACACACACATATTCATATGACTTTTTACACCTCATTTCTGGGAAGGAGCGAGCTTTTAACGTGCAACGTGACAGTTCTGAGCTGCAGGACCTGGTAACTATCATTTTAAAATGCCATTTTTCACTTATAATGTGCAATTCGCTTCAAGAGGGAGCAAAATGAAAGCCAAACAGCACTGGTTTTGGGAGAACACTGAATGGCAAAGGCCATGGTTGGATCCTGCCCTGAAAGTTTGACTCTTTCTAGATGAGACCTCTCCTTCTGTCTCTTAGAGGAGGCCCATGTTGATAAAGTTGGTCCTTCTCACAGTTCTCACAAACCCTTGTTTTTTCCCCCTTGGAAAAGTAAAGGACAATATGCAAGTCCTTCATTAGTGCGAGGCTGATAGATAATGCTGCAAAAATAATGAGGTCTTCAAAGAAAGCTTCTTTATAAATTTCAAATAATACTTGTATTGTAACCCACGAGTGGTACACAGAAAAAAGGAGCTTCTGAAGATTACTATGGTGCCACAAGAATTCTGAACTTTCATTCAGTAGGAGGTCAAGGAAGGAATTCTCACCTGTAATGTAGCTGTTGTTCTATGAGACACTGAACTGTCTGTCCTCTTGCCAAATGGGACAAAATTTTGCTGCAGAGAAACATGCTACCAGGTCTATCCACTTTACTAACCTGATTCAGGCTAATAAAAAGCATTAAGACTCTTCAAAGAGAGAGAATCATAGAATCATAGAGTTATGTCAGGTTTGGAAGGGACCCCTAAGGATCATCATGTCCAAATCCCTGCTTCTCTCAGGACTACCTAAAACTAAATCATATGACTGAGAGCGTTGTCCAGCAGTGTGGTGCCAGACTTCAGCCATCCCAAACTCCTACATTTTCTTGGTTTAAGAGATGTATTGGAGCCAGGGATTTGGAAAGTCAGTTTGACTTCTGGATTTCTTCAGCTTTGAGAGTTCAGTCTCTTCATATTTTGGGAATGTGATAAAGCAGTTAAAAACTGATGACATAATAAAAAACATTCCTCAGCTTTTATTTCTAAATCCCTTCTCTTCTGGAGCTCAAATAATCTCTCCTGAAAGCTTGTTGGAAGTACTTGAAAACAATAAATCTCAGTGGGTCAGATGTCAGACTGGTTCTACACCTCCTTCTGACCAAGGTGCACTGTATAACCAGGCAGCATTTTTGGAGGAATCATGAACTGCCTGCTTCCCAGGATCTATGGACAACTGACAAACTAGTATTGTCATTATGGGATCAAGCATCTTACTTATAACGACTGACTGACTTATCCCTGAGTCCTCAGATCACCTTACAGTAAAGTCAGAACTAAACTAAACCTAAAATGTGTTTGAAGTCACAGACTGACTGCTCTGGCCAACGACTGCAGACCCGTTTTCATGGATGCCCTCCCACTAAGTTAGTCTGTAACACTCACGTGATCACAGATGGATTTCTGTGGGTGCAACAGGGAAAAAAAAATTGGACTGGTACTTTTATTTGTTATCAAATAAAAGCCTATGGTTCAGTAGCAAGAAGCCTACTGTGAGAAGTCCAAAGACCCAGGGAAGTGAAAAAAACAAATCAAACAAGAAACCTGCTGAGTTGTAAACTGTGGTTTATCAGCATCATGCAGTCATGAGCTGACTGTGTTACTGCCCTAGGGTAGGAAGTTCTTACCTTTTCTGTAGGAAGTCAAATTAATTTGCCTTCGCTATCTAGTAATCCCCTTGTCAAGCAGTAAGAAATTCAGATATTGGCCACTCTGAGTTACAACGTACTATTTAGAAAGTTGAAAGAGAGAAATGAATGGAAGCCACAGGTTATGCATCAGTTCCTGAATCTGCTACAAAAACAATATTAATATTTTAAGAGCTGACATAACCCTATGTCCCAGATTCAAGCTAAGCATCTGAGAACACAACAGATCTTGTGCATCCAAGTTGTTTTTATTAGCACTGAAACTCCAGCAGGAAACACTTTCACTGGTGGCCCAGTAAAGGGTTAAACAAAAGTTGGACTCCAGTTGACAAAGCCATCTGAACTGGCTTCAAGTAGACATGAACCATCTACACATCTGGAAAATGGAGCTTGCAACTGACTGTCCTGCACCATCTGCTCTCAAGAACATTTTCTGCTCGGGAGTTGCATAAGCCATGAAAAAAAAAAAAGCACACAACCAACTTCCTGCACCACGTTTTTGGTCACTCCTAATGATGCATTACAAAGAAAAGCAGCTGAAGATGCACAACTGAGCCCTGCTCCAGATGACAACATGTATTATATAAGAGCAAGGCCTGACAGCAAGACATTTATTTTAAGATATCATGACACAAAGAGCGCCCAAGGGGAAATATTCACTACGTGTGAGAGTTGGGGGCAAGTGTCAGGGAGAGTTTTGCCTCCATCTTGAAAGGCCAAGTGCAGTTCAGAAGACAGAAAAATAAAAAACAATACTTCTTTTGGTTTACAAAGTAAAATGACAGAACTTGTTGCATCTCCTGTAAAGGGGAGTTTAACTTGTAATGGATGTAAGCTTTTTGTTGTAATTTAATGTCGCTTTATCACATTTTAGATTCAAAATTATTCTTATCCCAAAAGCTTTTAAAAATATCATTTGTTTAGACTCGCTTTGTTTGCCTGTTGGGAAGCCGTGGCCTGATTTAATCTTGTATTGTGGTATAAATAAAACAATATCCAGAGGAATTAGAATAGTTTAACCAGAATAAAACCATCTACCTCCCCAGACGGGTCCCAAGCCTTTCAAACTCTGTATGTATGTATGTGTTGGGCTCTTTCTCTTTCCAGTGACTGCACTAATGGAATTGAATGGAAACATAGGGGGGAAAACCCAGGACCCTTGTAAATACAGGGAAATGATGAAGACAAAAGAGGACCAAAGCCTAGACCAAAGCAGAGCGTGTAGCTAAAGGAAGGGAGTTTGCCTCTACGGGGGTGGATTTTTGACGCTGAAGTCGAGCTGAGTTTCTCTCCTAATGAACAGATTCAGGCTATCAGCCCACAGCCCTTACCACGGGCTCACTCAGCCATATAGATCTGACCTGGTTTGGGCACGGGCACATGATCACATTACTATCAAATTAGCAAGAGTTTGTGTTGCTGCAAGAGAACAGACGATATATGATCTAGCCTGAAGTCAGAGCGGCGCAGACCGGTGGTATCTGATCTGGCAGAACGCCTGCCATATAAAGTTAATCCGTTTGTTCTGAAAACATTCAAACCAGGATGTGAATTTATTCTAGATCAACGCTTTGTGTTATATGGTCGGTGGTTTTGATAGGGTATTATGGCCCAGACCCACTGTGCCACCAAACCACAGCTTCAGAAACTGAGCGCCCCAGAGATTTTGCGTGGAAACAACCAACTCTATCAATCTGCAGGGTAAATCTGCTCCAGTGGAGACAATCTCCCACCTACGTGAGAAGCAGACTGTTCTTGTAAAGATTAGCCATGTAAGAATAAAAGGGTTCACTTCCAAATCAGAATCTCTTAGTTCACACAAGCCAAAAGGACTTAGACCACTGAATTTTCTTCTTACCTTCAAAATACGACGGCTCTTTTGTCAACGCAAGACTTGCCTAGACTCTTTTCCCTAGACCTACAGGTTCCTTTGGACCCTGCAGTCTAGAATCTGCAGGACTACATTATTCTCAGGAGACCAGCCCATCTCCAGGACTACATTATTCTCAGGAGACCAGCCCAATCTCCAAGAAAATATCTCATCCTGTGACAACAAAGCCTCAGGTTAATGAGAACTGTTTTCAGATTTCAGTTGAATTAAGGAGGTGCACAGTTCACACAGGTCTCCTCTGCATGGCAAAGAACATCAGTATGTGTTCTGCACCTACAGTTCATGAATAGCAAAATGAAGTTCATATACTCTTTGCTACAGAATCCTTCTTCTGCCTCTCTTTGCCACCTAGCCCCTTGTTGACTCCATTGTCTTGGACCTCCAGCCATCAGAAGGATACTGTACAAACTTTTGTTCCTAATTACACTGGGGAGGCTCTGGTGTTCATGGGAGCTACGTCCTCATAAAGGAGAGCTGAATTTGGCCCTCTGTCTTTTCCAAAGGAAGACTAACGATCAAATAATTTTCTCACATCTCTGTTTGCACTTTCACAGCCTGGTTACATTGATTTGTGTCTCATAAGTAGACATTTCCTTTGTTGGTTACAAATCAATGTTATAGACCTAGCCTGCCTGCACATTTTTCCCTTCCCTCTTACTGTGTGAAAAACAAAGTGCAGCTTCAATTCTTCTTGCTTTGTAAATGTGAACTTCCTTGATGAAGCGTAAAAAAGAAAAGCAGATAAAATTCCAGCTCTCTCTCAAAAAAACAGGAAACGTCTGCGCTTAAATTTCTAATTACTGAGATGCTTTATGGTATGATAAACACCTTTATCATTCCAGTCCTGCCACAGCTTTGTTAACCTAGTTAGAATCCTCTCCTTCAGATATTGCAAGATTTCCCATTGCAGCCCACTGTGATATCACAGTCAGCTATGACTTCATGGCATGAGTAAGGGGAAAAAAAAGGATGCAAAGGTTTAGTCTGCAGCAGGACTGAGCTGCCACACAAACCTCCTGGAAAGGATGGAAAAGAAAAGGGTTTGCAATTGGTGCCTGAGAGGGAAGGAGCTTTTTTGACTGGAGTATGAAAATACAACAGTGAAGATAGTGGGGTGTTTTACTGCAAACGGATGTGTATGATAATAGAAAAGGAGTAGTAAGAAACAGAGCCATCAATCAGAATATACCAAGTGAAAAGAGGTACAGGTGTAAACGTGGAACATCTCAGTTTGATTTGCCTTTATTAAGAGAGGCAAAAAAAAAAGCAGCCTCAACTCAATCTCATCAATTTTAATACTAGGAAGAAGTTTAGGAAGCAACAGTTCCACCAGTTTGATGGAAAACTCACGGCTGTCAAAAATGGATTAGAGCTGGCATCAATAAAAATAATAATAACAATAAGGTTTAAAGGATGGGAGATCAAAAAGGAAAAGAAAAATCTTACAAATAAGAAACAGGGCTTGCTGCACTGCCATCATCACCATCAAAGAGCATCTTCAGAAGTCAAAAGGGAATTTTATTTATCTTAGAGCACAGCACTGGAAAACTGGGTCCTACTTACACCTCTTCTGGGGAATCTGTGCTTGGCCTTGGCAAAGACACTTCAGTGATCTGTGCTTCTGCTTCCCTGTAAGACCAACTGAGATAATAACAGATGGACTTAAAGGCATTTTATAAAACTGAATTCATGAGTGTTGAGGAAACACTTTATGTAGAGGTCTTTACATTTTATTTGAGGTCTTTATGTAGAAACTATTATATTTCTTATTGAAGATTGAAGGGACACTTGAAAAAGAGATTCCACAACTTGACCACCTCCTAGAAATCATAGTAAAAGACCAAACCAGCACAAGCCCAGGTGTCAGCCTGCTTTGCTTGTGTTTGGAATTAATCTGAAACTTTTGAATATTATAAGAGTAGATACGGTGGAATAGCCCTTGATTAAATCCATCAACTAGGTTAGGAAGAAATAAAAAGACACAAAATGAGAACACTACAATTAAGAGAATTCTAAGACCATAACAACACTATTCTAATTTAATACAACTTTTCTAAACCATTTTACTCAGGTGTAAAGGACAAACAGAAGCTACAAAGCTGCCAAGAGTCAGACCTGCAGAATCAATGTTGTTTTGGTAGCTTCATTCTTGCATCTCCTATCTCTAGTAAGAGTTAATCCTAAAGAAACAACTCGAGACGTGTGCCCAAATATGGGTTAGTTTACAGATTAAGAATATAATCTACCAAAAAACACAAGCAGGGATGTGTCACCCATTCAAAAGGACCACCACATTCATCTATAGGACAGAGAGAGCTCAGCATGCTCCTCAATGCAAATATATTTATATTATAAATATTTTATATTCTTTTATAAATTATGATATATTTATAGCTGCTTGTTTACAGCATATGGTGCCTTCCACTGTGCTCTGCATATTTTTCTTATCTTCCACTATCAACGTTAGCAGACAGTGGAAAGGTATGTATCTTTTTCTTATCTTTTCCTGAACAGGCTTACTAACAAGGACATAAATTCTGTCCTTTCAATACCAAGCTGCAATTAGCACAGAGGTCATGACATTGCAGTTAGCACAAAGGCCACAGTAGCAGAGCTACCCAGGGGTTTCCATGCCAGAGCTAACCATGAACCCAAAGCACTCTGGGCATATAGAAACCTATAAGGGTTTTTTTTATGTCTCCATATATGCACCACAGAAGTGTAAATATTTAAGGAACAAACAACAGGATCAAAATGTCTAATTGCCAGATGGACAAAATAGGTTTAACTGGTGGTGAGTGCTGTGGAGAGAAATAAAGTTTTGCCTCCTACATTCCATGCATTTTAAGAAGCTGCTCAGATTATTTGTTTACTCTAACCTGACCTCAGTTCTGTTGACAGTAAGTGCTAGAGCAAAATTTGCACTGGAATCCAAACACCTTAAGAAATTCCAAGCTATCTCAAAATGGCATTTCTTTTTGGTTCTTTTTTTTTAATATAGTTTTATAGATAAACAGCAAAAGGTGAAACATTTGGGTTCAAGTCACCTGAAGAGTGGGGAGAAGTGCCCAGACTGAGCATTTTGCTGCAGGTTCATGTCACTGTAAAACCTAGTCTCATGAAGATTCATTACAGGACAACATAATTGACTTACAATAACATTTTCAAAGAAGCCTTGGATGGACTTAGCTGTAGACAAGTGCCAGTATTTGCTACAGATTGGAGCAAGTAACCTCAAAATCTCAGCCCACAGGACTGACTCTGAAAGCAGGTGGAGATGAAATAACTGCAGAATCCAAAACCCACAGACCATGAGAGGATTAGACTGAGTTCTGTGACAACCACAATTCAGGAAAAAGAGGGACTAGAGGGGCTGAAGGAGCCTGAAAGGGAAATGAATAACTTCAGATCAATGGAACAGGCCTGGAGGCTGCTGAAGAAGCTCTGTTTAAGAGGCACAGATGATGGCCACAGTCTAGACTGAACACGCAGAGAAAAGTCAAGACAAATCAGCACCATTAAAAGCTAAGTAATCACATCACATAACAGCAAGATCCTGCCTGGGTCTCTTTGTCTCTGCTCTGAGGTGAAATCACCTGCAATGGGACATTTGTTTCTGGGCACCTCCTCACCAGAGTGATTGGAGAGAGTTCAGAGGAGAGCCACATAAAGGACCAGGGTGGTGGAAAGACTGGACTATCAGGAGAAGGAATGATGAGCTACATCCACATATCCCAGTTACCTGCCAGGGACTGAAGGGAAAGGCATGAAAATAAGCTGTGTATAATTGAAAGATCCAAATACCAAAAAAAAAAAGGGGAGGGGGGGAGAGGATGAGGGGGAGAAGAGAGCATTGCTAAGAATAAAAAGCTGTATGGATGAAATCAAGAACAATAACATAATGTTGAAATTCCAGGGGGCAAATACAGTAAAAGGAAAGTAGTCTCCTTAGGGAAGGAACTGAAGGCTGACAGTGTATTTAAGTCCACCCTAGCAGTGATGCACACACTGCCCTTCACTGGCCCTGGGCAGATGGGCTGAGCAGCTCTGCATTGCTCTTCCAGTTTGATGACTCCAAGGTACACTGTGGGTTTTTTGGCCTTAAAACCATCTGTAAAAATGTGGACACCCATGAAACACCCTTTGGCAGGTTAGATGATGATTAACTAGGAGACTAAATTAATATCCACTGGATAATCCTGTGAATAAGAGAGGTTGTATATGAAGAAAGCCATAAACTAATAAGGAGTAAAACTTAATGGGTTAAGGAAACATCTCTTTTAGCATCAGATGGTACAACATGGAACAGCCACACAGCAAAGTGTGCTGTGTATCCACTGTGTAGAAAGGGAGCAGCACGTATGGATCAGGCAACAATGTGTGACAATGGACTTGGGGAAAGGAAAGGATACGTGACCTCCTAAACCACGGGTTGGCCAGACAGCCTATGGAAAGTTTAAATGCTTGCCTCAGAAATCTAGAAACCTGATTGTGCAGAAAGGGAGCTAGTCTCTCTTTAGAAAGGATCCTAAGAAAGTCAGTGACAGACAGACTGAGCCTTGCACTCTTCCATGCTACTGAACCATGGATATAAGCCTGTGAAAGAAAAAATAACACTCCCTCTACCTGAGTTATTAAAAGACTGCAAAAAGCTGCACACAGACAAAAAGCATCATAGAGCCATGCAGGAGGTGGCACTGGAAGGAGTGCAGGGATCTGGACATGAGATGAAATGCTCCTGTCACTTCCCATCCATAACCCCCCAGCAGCACGGCGTGCAGACAGGGAAGCCACTAGCTAAACCTGAGATGTAGAAGTTATTACATAAAGCAAACCAGATCCTGACTGATTTCAGCCTGCACTGGAAATAATCCTCAGCTTTTTAAACTGGAAAGTAAAGAGCTTAGGGGTGAGAAGCAAGGGGAAGGTAGAGACAGAGCAATAAATTTGGTTTTACAGATGGTTTTCAGCAAGAAGGACAAACTCTGTCTTCACAGCAGTGGTGTTATCAAAGAGAAAAATTAGATTAGTTGTATATTTGAGTGGCATCTCTTACCCTTTTTATATTTTTGAGACTGAGGGTAAAAAAGACAACCTCCTTTGGACCCAAGGCATTAACTGATTTAACTCCTCTGTGGCCTTACACAGGAGGGGGTACTTCAGCTTTGGTGCTGGTTCTACCCCTCATCAGGGAAGGATGAGTTCCTCATCTCAGGAGGTTTGAGGTGACATTCTACAGTGTTCATCACTGCCTCTGAGTTACTCTCCTGCTGACCTTCCTCCCTGGTCAAGTATGACATCCAAGCATCTTTCCCTTTGCTCTGCCTTCAGGAGCATAACTTTAAAGGTCAGCAATGAAGTGCAACTTGGAGAAGAGGAGCAATTTGTGCCAGCAAAGGTGCTGCTTGAACAAAACAATAACACAGCTGCCATACTGATTCCTTTGCCAATCATGCCCTGAGACTGAAGGTCCAATGAAACAGTGATTTCAAAAGCAGTATCAGATAAGCTACTCTTACTACTTCCTGGGCCATTGCAAAAGATTATTCCCCAATCCCTGCAAAAATCCACGATTTAGAGAAAGTTTGGTAGCCTCTGTTCACAGCCCAACTCTACAGAGAGCTGTGTTGGAAGGAGTCAGGGCGTTGTACAACGTGTTGGCAGATCTGAGCCCCCAAGGAGGGTACAACTGGTTTCACCCCTGAAGCCCATGCATTGACAGACCACAGCCTGGGCACCTTGTTAGCTTTCTGTGGTTCCCTGCTGAGCAATGGTCTGTACCTGTCCCTCTGCAGAGCCAAAAGCATCTCCTTTTAAAAGAACAGACAGGAATCTCTGCTGAGCCTGACCCAAGATAAGCCCACCTGGCGATGAGTCCTGTGACCAAGGTGGCTGGAGGCTGTGTCTTTATTTTCCAGCTGATGCACATTGATAACTTGACCTCCACACTCTAAAAGATCCGTGTAATATTTCCTGGCTTACCTCAGCTCCTACAGGCCCTGTATCCTAAAACCCCACGTACGTCACAGAGGACCTTCCAAGCAGCTGATGGACAAAACACTCCTGACAGACACTCTGCCTGGGATAATGCTTGACTGTGAGGAGGAAACACAATGCTGCTCACTCCCCCAAGTCTAAGCTAATTTTAAAATGAATACTGTAAGTCCTTATAGATAAGATGCTTTAATTACCTTCAGCCTGTCCAAACCAGCACTCCTATGGGTGCTGCTGCTATGACTGGCAGCTGACAGCTTCTCTGAACACCAAGCACTGCAGCCACTAGCAACTCAAACTGCCCAAAAGGGTGTGATTTTTATCACTTCCACAATACTTATGACAACTCTCTTTAAGCATGAACGGATTTTTAAAAGTTGCTAAGGTTTATAAAATAACCTCACCTAGGATTTTGATGTGTGTAAACTGATGTTTAAAAACACACACAAAACCCAGTCAGACTGACTCACAGCAACATTAAAACAGGTCTCTCAGCTCACAGAAAGAAGTTTAGCTCTCCTTTCCTCAATTTACAAAGCCCCTCACTTAGCTCACTCTTCCACTCTCCTTTTTTTCCCAAAGCCTGGGAAAAGAGACAGGTCTCTCCCCACAACCTTCCTCTGAGGAAGGGTGCACCAGTGTGGTAACCAGTGAGACGAGGCATGCAGGAGAATCAAGGGCTGATCTGATCAGGCTGGCTGTCAAAAAGAGACCAAAGCCCATAAAGCCCCTCAAAGGTCAAAAAGCATCTCCCCACATCATGCCTGAGAATGAACCTGGAAGTCAGAGTCATCCAGAGAGTGCTAATATATGAAATTCCATGGTAGGAAAAAACACTGTGCAAGCAAGAACATTCTCTGTACATGAGCTGAAGTTTTTAAACCATCCCCCACAGAGATAATCATAGTAGGATCCACAACGAGGAAGATCTTGTTACAATTCCCCACCAAATACTAATGTAAACAACACCATGCTTCTATATTCAGAAAGCATCTCCACATCTGACAAGTCTTCTAAGATTTCGGAGACCAGAGCAACAAAAGCCAGTCAAAAGCAAGCAGGTCTTAATTTCCAAATCCAGGCATTTTAACCTCCAAAGGATGCATCAGGTTTTTTTTCTGGCTCATAAAGTGTTAGGTACCAGAATACCTAATCTCTGATTTTTGTCTCATCCAGCTCCTGCTAAAATAAGAGATGCTGGTGGATCCAAATGGGAAGCTAGGGCATTGCAAGAAACTCGTTAGCCATTATCAGGCCTGGCTGGCTGTGGTACATAAAGATGCTTTTTCAGGCAGAAGCAATAAGCTTGGCTCCACCCAGTGCAAACTCTGGTCCTGCTAGAACAGTCCCTTCAGGAGAGATCTGCACACCCATCCCCTGTGTATCTGACCTTCTGCCTACCGCCAGCGTAGGTGCACCTACTGCTGGTGCAACAGATGTTACAGCAGGAAAACCTGACTCCCAGAGCAGGGGGATTAATGGGGCATTAACATTAAGGCCCCAGTCGAGGCCATTTAAATGCTAACAGCTTTAAGTAAGTTATCCAAAACACAAGCTTGTGGTGTGAGCCACTAGAACTTAATTATAGAACATTCGGGGCCAAAACTTGCCCCAGGATAGGCATGAAGTCATCCTGATGATGCTAATGGAAACCCACGTGCTAGAGATTAGAAAAGCAAGTGGTTCTAAAAAGGGCTATTTTAAAGCAGAACGTAACAGGTCAGCTTTCACTGAATAGGCCTTTTACTACTTACAAAAATGAATCACGTCACAGATGCCTGGACATATCAGCTGGGCTCCCATTGACATTCCTCACTGAAATTCCCACAAAATCAGCTAAAGAAAAGCTTGGGTTTAAAGCCCAGCCTGTTGAATTAATGTTCTGTTAAATCTGGCAGATTTTGTCCACGGTTCTTTATTGACCCTTGCTGTAATCCCCCTTTTGACACCCTTCCGATGCACCTTCTCCCATCCAAAGTGTATTTCATGGTCCAGAGATGTTTTTTTGACTAGGCAGAGTGTATTCTCACCTCCTCTTCACCTCCCAGAGCAGTATTTCAGGGCCCATCACGAGGTGTGCCATTAAACCTCAAGCACGCACACGGCTCCTCTCGCAGCGCAGCGAACGGGTCTGTCAGGCTTCAGATCTGCTGGGCAGCAGCAGGTAAACACAGCTTTTGTTTTAGCAGCTCAGTGACAGCTAAGTGAGCATCTGCCCTGGCTGTACACAATAAACCTCCTATTGCAGAGTGGAAGTGTCGTGGCGTTGCGTTGTCCTTTGGAATTTGGAGCAAGAGGCTTCAGCCCGAGGGTCCGCTGCAGTCTTTAGGACATTAAACCCCCACGTCCTTCTCTGCTTCACTACCATATGCAATTCTTGCTATTTGTGTAAAATGAAAGGGAAATATCTCACTGTTTCAGGCCTCAAACGGTCCACTTGGCATGGGATTCATACACAAGAGGCAAGGCAGCAGAAATTCAGTATTGTTGCCTGGTTGTGGTACTTGCTGGATGCAACAGACTGGGCAAAGCTCTGCTCTCACTTTAAAGATTTTCCTGTGCCTGTTGACAGGTAAGGGGGCTCTCGAGAGGTGTCTGACTGGACTCTACTTTTCAGCTCTAATGAACCTGCAAAGTGGGAGCTGAGCTGGCTCCATGTGCTGCTGGGAAGAATTCCACTTGTGGAAGTTCTGAGCCTGTTCACTCACATACAGTCCCTTGTTTCCCCCTAAAAAAGACTTTCCCATCACCATTTCTTCAGGGAGGGCATTACTACTGATGTTTTATGTCTCCTGGAATGGCACGGATGCAACTTTGAAAGCAGATCTGTGGTGAAATTCAAGCTAGGGATGCAGCATCTCTCTGTTCAGAACAGAGCTTCCACAGCATGAAGACTGCAAAGTAACTGGCAACTGGTCCAAAATCTTCCAGTGGGCAATTTGGGGCAACTTCATCTGTGTAAAGTTACCCAGAACATGTAGGAAGCACATCCATACATACTTCTGAGAAAAAACTGCCCAACCTTGTGGCACACACTGACATTGCACAGTACTCACATCAGAGTTTAATGAAGTGTTTGGGGCCCATGCTAACTTTGATTTGTAGGGCTTTAAGTCATGCAGCTCATGCTAATGTTACTCTATGCTGCTGTGAATACAGAGGAGAATTTTTAAGACCAGCTCTCTGTGTTACATTCACAATTCTCATCTTATTTCAGTGTAAATTGGGTGTTTAATCTCTTTTGAAGTTTCAAAGATGCCATCCACCTCTTGTGGGTAGAGTCTCATGAAAGGATGCAGTGTGATTATACCTGCTCATTCCGTTGCATTTCTCCCTTTTCCACACTTTTCTTTCTGCCTGTCCCTTTTATCTGCTTTTTTGGGCCTATATTCACTCATTTCTAGTAATTTCCTTAGCCTGCCACTTGTCTCCTGCTTTCAGATAGACATGTTGTAACACCCTCTGGTATACACCATCTTCCTGCTGTTCCTACTCACCTCTCCTGGCTCTGGCACTGTCCCATGCCACCACAGTACCTGGGCTGTAACCTGTGTTTACCTTTACCTTGCATTTATGATGATAAACTCTCTCCATCTCACGCCCTCACCTTTCATCAACTCCCAATTCCAATCCTCTCCAGTTCCTACCACTCAGGGAAAGGCAGGAGGGGGAAGGAAGTGCTTGTGGAGGCAGTGCTGGCTGTCACAGAGTGATTGACAACGAGCAGGGTGCCTGCAAGTGCTGAGATGCTGCAGTGTGCAGAGTGAAGTGAGACCTCTCTGCCTGCTATGCCCTCCTTGATTGAACAGACACTTGGAGTGTGGCTGCCCATCACTGTTAGCCCAGTGACTCCCTGCATCCTCCTCACTTCCTTCTCCCAAGCTGTCAGACTGGCAAGGCTCAGGAGAAATCACAGGTTTCCTAATTGCATTTGTGCCTGCACAGAGACAAAACTTAAACACAGGCTGGTCGGATCTGTACAGATGATGGAGAGTGTTTTGCTCCTGTTCTGTGCTAAGTGTGGGCTCTTTGATTTGTGCCTGGCAGCTTCCCTGTTCCTGAGGACAGAAAGATAAACTGTGGCTTTGTATGGATGGGGCAGGTGACAAAGAGAAAGGAGAGAAAAGGAAATTCATTAGATCTATCTGTGCAAACATTTTCTCAAATGATTCCAGCCATTTCATGTACCGAGTCCCCTTCATGGGCACATCTATCCTGGGCAGCTGTCTCTTGGATTTATAGAAAGAGCTTGTTCCTTTATCTACACAGTTAGATTGGAGCCTTTATTGGTGCTGATCAGTCTGTTCAGACTCCTCTGAGTGCTCCTTGCTCAGAGGCAAGGCATCGTGCACCGTTTCCAGTGGCTACTGAAGCAGTGAGGAGGCTTTGGCAGGTAGAAAATCCAGAGAGCCCTCCCAGCAGCTGCTGGTCAGGACTCTGAACCCCACCCAAAAATCATTCCATCTTCCTTCAGCTGCACAGCACAGCCTCATCTTTCAACAGGTCGTTTTCTAGACAAACCAAGCACAGAAGTTGACTCAACTTGGTGACTCTTGGGAATCTCAATGCCTTTAATGGTCTGAGGGAAAGCAGGAGCCAGGGGGAGTCCTCTGCTGGGGTTCTGGGTGGCTCCACGGGCAGCCTCAGTTTACTTAGCTCAGTGCCTCACAATTACTGAAACAACAACAAGTTGCTTTCTTCTTCTTTTAATCGCAGAGTCTCACGGGAAGCTGATTTTGCATACAGTGACTCAGAAAGCTGCCTGCTAAGCTGCACGTACTGGATGTCTGTCTGGAATAAGTCAGAGTAATTTGTCCTCTTGTTTACAGCAGCCTATTTATATCGGTCCAGAGATGACCCAGGGATACACCAAGTCACCCCTCCAAACACCCAAAAAGGGGCTTTTCACACTCATCACAAAGCCACAAACACTAGAGCTCCCTCAACTCCTCCTTCCAGTGAAGATGATCTCCAAGGGCAACAGGGAGCAGGGTGATTAGAGCAGGCTTTGATGAAACACATCAGCAAGAACATTTGTTTTGTCATGATCACAGCAAGAATCCACCTGCCCCAAGATGATACAAGGTCCAAAAGATGCAGGACCAACGTCCTTAAATACCCAAAGATTATTGCATCCACTATTACTGTTTTTCCCAGAAATAAGTTGATTGCAAAGGTGACGTCCTGAGGGATGCAGACACGTGATCTGTGTTTTTTCAGGAGTTTTGTTTAATGGCTTTCAATGCTCAAAACAGACAGAATTAAACCTACAAAGCCACAACCTTTCTCAGTCAGACAATTTAATCTCTTAATAGTATCTGTTTCAGAAAGCACCATATGTCATGTATGTAGAGGCGACAGCCATGTAATGAATCATACATGTGTATTCTAAATTAATTTTTCACAGGAGCAGTTTTAAATGTCCTACATTAGCATCTCCTTCTGGCTAACGTTTTTCCCCTAAGAATTAGATTAACAATTCTCCAACCTGTGCACCACCTTCAAACAACTGCTTCTTCCCAGACAAGGAGACAGATTTTGCCTCTCTCTTACAGATACAATATTCCTCCACAGAACCACAGAAGCCTAAGGTCCAGTCTTCATCCAAAATTTTGTCTTTATATTCATGTGCAACTTCTATGTTGTTTTAGAAGAAGGACAACGTCACTGGTGTGGAAAAGAAAGCAGCTTTCTTAATCAGAAATGTCATGCTTATTTTTGACCCTGTTCCTAGGCTGAAATTAGTGACTATGTGAATATATTTCACATATTTCATATACAAATATAAACGTGTATGTCTGCACAGATCCATTCACACCAAATTCCCCCAAAGTTATACATCCTCATCCATGCATATGTGTAAGTAACTATTTTTACATATATGTATATACATATTTACAGGCATGTTTTTATATATTCTTATACATGCATACATCACCATGAGAGTGCTGAGACCCTGGAAGGGGTTGCCCAGGGAGGGGGTTGAGGCCCCATCCCTGGGGGTCTTTAAGGCCAGGCTGGAGGAGGCTCTGGGCAGCCTGATCTAGTGGGAGGTGTCCCTGCTCATGGCAGAGGGGTTGGAACTGGGGGATCCTTGTGGTCCCTTCCAACCCTGACAGATTCTGATCTGTTTTAGCAGAGGACTTTAGAGCCCTCATGGCTCAATGGTTGGACTTGATGATCTTGGAGGTCCCTTCCAACCTAAAGGATTCTATGATTCTATGTAACCTGTAACCATATTATACTCATTAAATACCTGCTAAGCTTTGTGCTGTCTCTTTTGTCATATCTGAAGTATATGGCTGAAGATGAAGGGATATGGTCAATCACCCCTGTACTTCCAGAAAAGGAATCCACTACTACTTAAAGCTCTATTTTACTACTTTACTTTACTACTAAGGCTTACTCAAAATATTTTTCTGTAATATATATCTATCTGAAGCTCATCAAAGAACACAAAACCTTCTGGTAGTGGCAGCTGGGAAGGGCATCTTGGAGCGTGAGGTCCAAATGGTCACTCTTGGGCCTTGTAAGAAGCAGCCTTTGGGCTCAGGGGTGCTGTAGCCCCTCAGCACTCCAAGGGGAGGGCTGGCAAAGAGCTGCTGTCCCCCACAGCCCGTAGCACCCCCAGGAGGGAGGTGGTGGCTGCTCCCAGCAGCATGGACAGAGCAGCCAGGAAGGGTTTCCACCCAGATCTATGCTCCACTGCTCTCAACTTAGGTGTCACTCCACAGATGTGCATTCCCAACATCTCCTTCTTGCCTAGATTTAGGCAAATCATACAGCTGTAGCATCAGCTCATCACAACACCTCCAAAATATTTTGTCTCATAAAATCCTTGTAGATTACTGAAGTGGTACCACTTGTACCTTACAGGGCTAGAAACTAAGGCTTGGAGATGTTATTTGCCAGGGTCACAGAAGAAAATAATAAGCAGAAAACTGAAAATTAAACTTTAGAATTCCAAGTCTATGATTTAACCATTACAACAGTCATACTGCCTATTTTAAGACTGAAGACCCTCAAGACCTTTTTCTTTCTGCCCTCCCACATCATTAAATTGGATCTTGAAGCTTTGTCATTTCTCATTAGGTTTTGCCCTGTGCTTTTACTCACCAAATATTTTGTTTTAAATGCTTTTTTCCCTTCCAGCCACTTCCACTATGCCTATTTTGTCACATCCCTGGAATCATTCAAGGTCTGGCTTGATGGGGCTCTGAGTGACCTGACCTAGGTAGAGATGTTCCTACTTGTGTAGGGAGGTTGGACCAGATGACCTCCAGAGGTCCCTTCAAGCTTCAAACATTCTACGATTCTATGATTTCCACCCTCACTTTTCCCATTTCTCTTACCCTCCTCCCCTTCTTTTCCAGTTCTAGCTTCCACCAGGTTCTCAAATTCAACTTTCTCCCTCTTTCTATGTCTTTTCAATCTTTGCTTTCTTTTCTCCCTTGTTCTCTAATATCCTTTGCTACAATTCTGAGCAGGATTGATAATGCTCAGGAAGTGATTTTTGATGCTCAGGTGCTCTTCTAAAGGAAAAAAAAACCAGTATACCAACATCTCAACTTCTGGAATTCAAAAGGAGGGTGAAGAAATTACAAGTTTCAGGTAAATTTCCCTTTGTCCCAGTAATACACATGTATATTTTGGGGGTGAAATCCCTGATACACAGCACATCTCTCTGGAACTCAGTTACCTGAAACAGCTTTTTCTTCTGTGTTCACTCATTGCAACTGGGATCAGCAGAGGCTGCTGTGCTGGAAGTGCCAGGAGTCAGGAAAACCCCACGCAGGATTTTTAAACTTCTGACACTACTGTCTCCTTTTGCTTCCTTGAATTGCTTAGAATCCCATCCATCATGCAAAGCTTGGGTTTAGTTTCTCTGTGGGCAGCGTAGGGTGTAATTGGTTACCCCAACATTTGCTGGGGATGCTCAGGAGCAACACGTGCCTCTGTCTATGTCCTAGAGCCAATTTGATAGCAAGGGAGAAGTAGGCTGAAGGTTCTTCTCCTGATGGAGACAAACAGAGCCACCTTCAACACCACGCTCACTCTGCTTTGGCATTTGGAGACAT
The DNA here is from genome assembly GCF_000691845.1 of Merops nubicus. Taxonomy (NCBI): domain Eukaryota; kingdom Metazoa; phylum Chordata; class Aves; order Coraciiformes; family Meropidae; genus Merops; species Merops nubicus. The sequence continues at coordinate 117,082 of NW_008623554.1, read as the reverse complement.
CCTTAAGCACAGATTTCTTGGTTTCTATTGTTCACATGTTCTGCCCCAATGCTGTTTCAGTGTACGTTTTAATGAGTGAATTTATTATATAGCTCACTGCACCGAAATTTCAGTTGCATTATAAAAAACTCCCTAGTACTGATTTTTGGATCAGATATTTCCTGCGTGGAATCTGCTGTCAGTTATTGAGTAGCTTTTCTCCATTTTTTTGTCTTTTTGTTCCTGGTCCTGTCTGGGAATAAAGCTTAATATGGGTCTGCCCTCAGCACCACTACCTTTTTTTTCCTCCCCTGTATCCCAGACTACAGCACAGACCTTTCTTAAACCCAGTGAGACAAGATAAGCCTTTTCTGCCTGGCAGCATTTCAGAGACATTAAGTGTAAGAGAGAAGGTAAGTAATTCACCATGCCTCCCCATTTCTGTAATGGGGGAGGACATCTTGATACATTTACAATACTCCTCTGGGGAAATTTCATCAGTTATACCTAACTCTAATGGACAAGAATTGATTTGAACTTTCTACTTAGCACAGAGCTGTAAACAGCTCCACTCCAGGCTGCAGCGACTGAACTGGTGTTTTGTAAAATGGAGAGAAATTTGGAAACCTTCTTTGTTGGTCTACTAAGTAAGCTAGCAGATGAATGATGCAGGGACAACAGACTAACTTGTCGTTTCCATTTTAATAACAGAGAGAGCAATTATTAACCTAGATGATACGTTTGTTCATTCTGACATCTCCATTTTTGTCAGGGGTTGGCATTTCAACTATTCCATTTACCTTCAGTAAAAGTTTTTTGGGTTATTTTTTGGTCAATTCAAGATACAGTTGCAGAAGGTATTTTTATTGCTCTTGTGTTTCATGTCAGATGCTTAATTTTGTACTTCTCATGGTGAAAAGTCCAGAGAACTCTTTGTCCTGATGTAGTCATGAGATAACATTTGCTAATGTCTAAAGTCTATAAAAAGACAGCATCCGAGGCTCTTGGGGCATTTCCCCCACCATCAAATCTTCTATTGGTTGGTACCTTAGGCTCTTTTATTCTGGGCATGAAAGCAAAGTTCCATCATTTTTGAAAATCTGGCATATCCAGCATTATATCCTTGCCAAGGTTTGCAAAGTGAAAATACAGAGTTCTTTGTAGCTCTGCTAGGGAGTAACTAAGCAGCTCCTGTTATCACATGCTGAATTTTTTTAATGCCTGTTGCATTAGAGATTATCTAGAAAGGTTGCAACTGGGGCAAATGATGGCATCAATAATCCATATTTTGAGATGGTTATTTCCAACATACTGATCATGGTGAGCCATGAAAACACTTCTTTCTCCAAGGCATCAACAGTTCTTGACAGATGACACCAAGAGTCACACAAAACAGAGAAGCAAAGGAGCTAAACCTACCACTTATATCAACCTTTCCAAGAGATGACTGAGGATGTACTGAACCAAAATGGAAACAGGCAAGATGGTCACCAGACTAATGCAGCTATAATCCTGTGAAGGATGTGGACAAATAATGAAAAACAGCCCGTGTGCCTCGAGAAAGCTGAGAACCATAGTACTGGATGTGCAGCTTCTACAGCTCTGGTATTTGAAGTGAGAAAAGCTGTGAATTTCCTGCTGGTCCTTTGTTGGAGCAGAGTTTTTGGCGTTCGTCCAGCACCAATTTAAGGAGTTAGTAGCAAATACTAGGTGAAAGTCTAAATTTTACTCTCTGGTTTGTTGTGGTGCTACGAATGTGGCAATAAGGAACCAGATAACTGCTGTTAACAGGCTGTGTTCTCTTCTGCAGTTTGGAAATAACTGCTTAAATTGTATTTTTCCATATTATGAGGGTCAGATGAACCAATGTTGAGGGTGAATATTTCTGCTTATTACTTCAGTGCTTTTGTTATAATTTTTTTTTTTAATAGTTCAGTTTTATTTGATTTTATAACAAGAGGCACAGCTGCATTTTAAGTGTTTTCTAATTAATTATTCTAAGGGACACATTTTCTTGACCAAACACCTCAATTTAGCATCTTTCTTGAGACAAATCTGCAGTTTGGGAATGGCAGGAGATGAAGAGAGAGAGGTGCTAGCACAAAGGATTTCATCTGAACGCTTCACATTCCAGCACATTTCAGGGAGAAACTGCTAAAAGGAACTGGCTCTCCTAATACAGTCCTTATCATGAAACCACAAAGACAGACTGGACTGAATTATTAACTTCTGTAGTGATAACATTTGCCCCATCTCTTCCATCCTCATACATATCCTAGGAAATGGATCTTGGATTCAATACGCAACGCTAGCTGCCAATTACTGCTTCACAGACCAGCACCTAGCTGGTAGTTGGAAGCAGCAGAACCTTGCAGCATTCAGTGCTTCAGAAGGTGCCCTGGGTAGAGAGGACAGCCAGAGCAGAGGGTTGGGCTGTGCAGGACAGGAGGCATTAGGCATTGAAGCACTCAGGCACAGGTTCTTCCAAACAAGAGGGAAGAGCCAGTGAATCTAATCAGCCTACACGAAATTGCTTATGGTTTTAACTACAGTAGTAAACAATTTACAAAACACTGAAACAAGGTTTGCTAAATTAATTCACAAGATGACCACTTGGTCTTTCAAAGTAACAGAGCAAGCTTGGAATCCCCTCGTTTCTCCAGCTCGTTTTAAGAACACATTGCCTTGTTCTTGGCTGGGAGCACAGACACCTTCTCAGTTCCCTGAATGCTCCAGGATTCATATGCAACATCATTCTTGATGATACATCACTATTTAAGTTTTTTTCTTTTCCCACACACCCTCTGTGAAAGTGGTCTAAAGATGATCTTACTCAGATGAAAATCACAAAGGGCTCCTCCAATATATACAATGAGGACAAACAAAAAGTTCTTTACAGTGTCACAGTATTCCTGTCCTTAAATCTTCCCTCTTCTCTTTCATAGTGGTCCTACCCATTCCCCCTCGACACTCAAGCTTAAGTACAGAGCTTTTGTCTTTTTAGGGGTTTGCTCTTTACTTTTCCAACCCCATCTGCCTCCTTTTTCATGCCATTTTCACCTGAGATTTCTAAACCTGTCTTACATCTCTGCTTGGCCTAAACTTGTACTTAGTGCAAAGTTTTTGTCTGGCTTACACAACCTCTTATACCTTTGCCCATTTAGGCACATTCACCTGCCTCCTTCCCTTCCTAAATTTAGCAACACCATGTCTCCATGACTTCTCTGGTAGGCTTAAAAAATCTTTGTGAACCCTTCAGTTTCGTCACCTGCATTTTAATCTTCCTTGAATTATCTTTTTTGTTGCCCATCTCCCCTTTCTTTAAGCCAAGACAACAGATCTACCATTATGTATCTACTCTGGTATTCAGCAGCAGTGTTTCTGAAGCAATTCCTAAACACTACAGGATGGCCTGGGCCAAAGAGCAGTTCTTTAAAAACATGTTATAAATGAAAACACTCTCTATAACAAATGCTATTTGCAACACACCAGAACCACTTGACTTCTTCCTTCGAGCTATCCTCTAATGAAAATATTAATATTTCTAATTTACAAAAAGAAATAAATATAGGTGCAACTTCTACAGTTTCTGGCAATATTCTCATTCATATTAAAGGAATGTACTGAAATGCTGTGTGATGAATTTATCTTCATGAAAACAGGGAGGAAGACAATGGATGTAGTAAGACAAGAGGCCAAGATCATTATACACAACACCCCTGAAAACCTCTCTCTTCCCATTCTATTTAAGAAATAAATTCTGCACTGAACTGGCTTAACCCAAGGTGCTATAAATGCTGGAATTTGAACTTGACATTTTCAAATAACTCCTAGACAGAAAACAATCTTACATATGGTTCCTAATCATGGACTCCAACATAACACTGCTAAAGGAAGGTATAATTTTTATTGCTCACCTCTCCAAAAACCTTCCCCAAGTGACAACCCACATATCTGATCCTGATATTTTTCACTTGTGATTCTGGATACCTGCAACAATTGTCTGGGAAATGCTGCAGGGTCCCTTTACACAGGGTGAATTGGGTAAAGACTCGAAATAAGTGGTGCCAATCCTTTATCCATCTGGTTTATGACTGTTCCAGATGGAAGGAAGCTATCAGAATACCACTCTTAACTCCCAGCAAAGGCAGAATGCACTCTCCAAATTAATGATTTACCATATGAGCGACCTAAGCTTCGTCAGAAGGCCAAGAAAGGATTTGGCCCACTCAAAACCATTCAGATCCACCTCAAAGTGGAAAAGAGCAGATGAACAGCTCCTGAAGTCCAGCAGCAAAAGGAGCAAGGACAGCTTGACAATGCCTGACAAGAGCAGGACACAAGTCAGCCCTTCCACTCTCACACGAGCTAAAAACGCAGCTCTTCTGCCCTCTGCATATTTTAGGACAACTGTGCTCTCCTGCTGCAGAGTTTCCAGTCCAGAAACGCAGGTTCAGCCTTTGATATCCATCTCTGCTTAAAATGAGAAAAGCTACCAAAAAATGCATTAATTTTTTTCAACGCCATTTAAACACAAAACCAGGGAAATGGTGCAACCAAGAAGCGAGGGAGGCAGGAGCTGGGGGGTGATCCGTGGGCCCCCCCAGATGCTGGGGCAGCTGAACGGCAGGGCAGGGCTCAGCACACAAAGGGCCGGATGAACAGGAGGAACCCAAAGCTTCGAGTGACACCTAAAGGCGGCTGGGATAATAGAGACCTTTAAAGAGGTCTTTGAAGGAGGAATGTGGAGCGAGGCTAGCAGGGGGACAGGAAAGGCAGCGCCGAGGCTTTTTCTGTTCGTTAAGGGAAGTCAAACACAGCCCTCGCTCATTATGGAGGCAGGCAGCCTTGCCAAGCTGATCCATCTCATCAGCCTATTAATAAAGCTCTGCTCCAGCCTGGTTTCACAAGGCAAGCCAGCGGAGCCTGCGCTTCCAAGGCGCGGCACAGGCGCGGGGCTATGGAAAAGCTCACCCTCCGGAGAGACCCGAGTGAGCCAGTCTCTTTCATTAATACCAAGTCTGCACAATGCATCAACAACAGATTCAATAAGGCCAGGAAGAGCAAAAATAGAGCTTCTGACCAAATAAAAGACATGTAATGAGATCAGAGTGAATTTAATGGGAACCTCTATTCCAGTGAATAGACAAGGTCCCAGACATCCTCCTTCCTGGGTCTCAGGAGCTAAGCCAATAGACTTCAAGTTGCATCATTAAGTTCAAAATCAGACGAACTGTAATTGAAATAAAAGTCTTATTTTTGGCTTGTTGATCAAAATGGAGCTCAGATGTGCCTGAGGGCATGATTTTCATCAGGACCTCAATGCAATCCTTGATTTCCCAAGCACCGCACCTGCAATGAATCATGGGCTCAACCAGCAGCATATTAACACCCAGTTACCTGGCGTGCAGGTGGAAATAGAAAATGTAATATTTAAAGGCTTTCAAAGCACCTGCCATTTATAACGAACACAATTCTTTCCAGGCACCAAATTGCATCTTAACACACAGATGCCATTATGGAAAATCGTGCCCGATGATTTTGAAATGGTAGATTCGCCTTTGTGCCTACATCCTGATAGCCTTTCATTTCCCTTCCCTCCAATAATTAGTCTGAAAGACCCTCTTCCTGACTGAGGAAGCCAGGAAAGGAGAATCCCCACGCTGTGATCATCACAGATCCATTAACCTCGTGGGAGAGTATCACAAAGCACGCGTTGACCGAGAGCCAAGTGCCGATCCTGCGCTGCAACCTGGAGTCAAAGATCACTGGTTAAATCCACCAAAACCAGCATGTGGGCCCTCCTTTACTATGTAATACAGCAGGTGATGGAGAACGGAGAGAAATGAGAAATCTTGTTCTCATGGGTGAAGGGGCAGCCTGTCATCTGTCCAATTTTCCCCACACATGAGTAGGTAATAAATACAAATTAGCATCCATTGTCCTAACGTCTTGAAGCTTGGCCTCTAACTTAGTGTCACACACAGATTCAGCAAATCCTGTGGGATACTCTGGTACCTAGGCAGAAGAGAAGATAATTTGGGGGTCTGGTGATCTGGGGCAGACAAATGAAAGAAATAAATGGCTTCTTCGTTTCACTTGTTTCCTGCAGAAGAAAGCATCTGCATCAAAATGAGTTTAAACATAAGGGAATACATTTTCAATGTGTTGCACAGGGATTTAGCCACATGACTCCCATTGATGTTTATGGGAAATGAGTGGCTAAATCCCCATGTAATAGGTTGAAATTTTAGCCCAAGGAGACTGACTGTGGAGGAACTCGTCAAGGTCTTTGCTTACAAAAATTGTGAGCGTATCAACCATTTTCAAATACCATCTCTCTTTACTGGTATATAATCAAGTGGACCTCTTGAAAGAGACCAGTGAAATTCCCTCTATTAAAAGGTTACTGGAAACCTTTAAACTGCTCTACTAGCGAGTGCATGAACATGATCTGTGGGTGAAAGGGCAGGTCAGAAGCTGCCTTCTGTGTTGATCATGTCACTTTTTACAAGCTGACGCCCTCCTGGAAGACAAAAATGAGGGGTTATTGAATGATTTCATGCTTCAGACTTCAACAATAAAAGGTTTCTAGCAGCATGGACATCCTGCTATAAAATGCATCAAGAGGAGCTTCTAACCATAGTTAGTCTCAATAGCTTGTGAGGAAAGAAGGAAGATGCTAAATCCTTTGGCTTTTCTTCTGCCTTAAGGAGGATGGAGATAAGCGTCAGATTAAAGTGAGAGAATCTCCTCTGTTCTCCAATTACACAGATACAGGCCTACTGCAAGCCAGAAAATTTTCAGTAGCCAAAATCTACAACCAAATTTGCTATATGAATATCAGATTAGAGGCTTAACCGGGAAATACGTCTAATTCTTTCCTCAGCCCCATGACAGTTCCTTCTCAGGGTAAATTAGCAAAGGACTAGCCTGTTCCTGACTAAAACACATACTTTGGGTAACAGTGTCACTTGCTGTGAGACCTGCAACCCTTCTGCAGCTATGCCAATGGGATTCTGCAAACCACTTTCTCTCCCTCCCATCCCTCCCTGAAGCGAGTGTTGAGGAGCTAGTATGGACAAAAATGAAGTGTTCTAACGTAGCAGATCATTAGATCCTGTTCTATCATCCTCATGCAGGTTTAAAGGCAGTCTAGTTCAAGTGCAGTGATTATAGAAAGCAGGTTCTTTACAGATGTGCAGCCAGCAAAAAGATTTTTACAGTTCTGTAATTTTTTTTGGATATAGCCACTGAAAGAGACCCGTTCCTCTAAAAGTTGGTATTCATGATTACTACACAGACCTGAAACACCTCTGAAGGTTCTGATTCTAGCAGGAGACATTTTTGTTCAATTACAAACCATCAGTCAGTGGCACTCCATGAAGCTGGAGCAGTGCACACCTAATTCTCTTTGGCCATCCCACTCCGATTTCAGAAGACAGACCGCACTCCTCTCTGTGCTTCAACTCTGAAACACTGTATAGACAAAAATTCTTCAGGCAGACAGGAAATTGCAGGCTTCTGGGATGAGCAAATGGGGATGCTTTTCTTTGAACTGGTTTTTTTTTTGAACCCCATGTGTTGAGAGAAAACAACAGAATGGAAACTGCTCATCAAAATGTTAACTTGTGGCAGAGCAGAGCCCCCAAGCAGGTGTGTGACACGCCGAGCACATGGCACCCAGTTCTGCCACCTCCATCCCTTCCCTTTGGATCCCCTCCTCCCTCAAACACCAAAATGTGGCTTGACACCGAGTCCAGCACAGAAGCAACGTGACCTTTTGGAGAGCAGGCAGCCTGGGAGAACCTTCATCTGGGATAATCCCTCACGGAATAATCCTTTGGGTTCTGTGTAGCAGCCACGGCTCTTCCAGCCCAAACACAACTGTGTTTCAGTTAATACTTGGGCTATTAGGAGCATATCTAGTCAGAAAAATAATATAATCTTGCTAATTCAAGCTAACAGCTAGGATGCTGACCTATCACAAATAACTGAATTTTTCAAATTAACAAACACTTGAGCAGACAATACAAAATATAAATAAATAAAGGATAAAGCATCACAGAGCGCACTTTCTTCATTTATTTTGACAACTGCTTAGGTTTAATTTGTGAAAAGACTTTACAGTGTACAAGTAAATGTGCTGTGATGAACTTTCTAAAAATAATGAAGTCTTCATAATCTTTGAATGACTGTCTATCCCTGCAGCTTGTAGCTGGAACTGAAAACGACTAATGGAGAAGTTACTCAAAAAGGTGACTGAGATTTTCAGAGTAAATATGTCCTTTGTTGACTTGCCCTTTATTCTTCACAGTGTTCTTTTTACCTGCACATCACGGACTACATGAAGGCAAAAACTCTTCTATGTCTCCTGGATTCTTTAGCCCTTTGGTGAAGGTTCAGTCAAATTTCCCCCAAATGTCTAATGACAAACACGATATCATGTCCTGGCCTCTGGTATCTGCCCCCATTTGCTTTGTGTAGGGCCTTGCTAGACTTTCACAAGGGTCTCCATCTGATGTGCTGAATTTCAGATACCTGCTCACAGCTAAACTTCAGATAAAGAGATGGATTTGAAATAAAACTGCCCATGAGTCCAGAATAAAATATAACTTGCTCCAAAATCCTACATTTCTAAAGATACTACACAGAATTTTAGAAGTCACTTGAAATATGATCTTAAGGTATAAAATGCTTCTCTTCACAACCATTTTCCCCCTCCAAAAATGCAAGAAAATGTTGGTTTTCTGTGGCATGAAGACAAACTTGGCTCCATAAACTCAAGAGCAATACTCCCCAACCAGCCACATCTTTACCTTCTTCTTCTACAAAATACCACAAAATCATAGGATATCTTATTAATGTTATTTGAAAAGAAGCTATCAATCCTGTGCTATGTGGACATTTGTCTCAGGGCTTAATCCATCACCTCCTTCCTGTGCAAGGCACTGCACTAACAGTTCACCCCTTCTGTTACTGCATTTGTTCAGCTTGGCCCAGAGGTGCCAGAGGTCACCCTGCTGCTCTTTTCTGGAAGAGCACGTGGAATCCTAACACGCTTCTCTGTAGGACCCAAGGGCCTCTGCATCCCCACCCAGGGAAAGCATCTTCCCTTTGCTTCACCAGTGTCTCCTCATGGACTTACATTTCCTTTCCCAGCTAGAGAGAGAGTAAAACAATCACCTCAAATGAGGAACGTTCGAGGTTTCAGAACAGAAGGAAATCTCCCTGTGAAAAGTTAATGGCACAAAGGAAGTTTAAGAAAATCCTGATTTGAAAGCCCTGATTCACAGGCTGCAGGGAAGTCTGTGGGCTACAGCAGCCCTTCTTTGGTGGTCCTGGTATATTTGCTGAATTCAAGTTTCCTCTAGAAAACAACTAGTATGAACAACTAGTATGAACAACTCCTGTTTCAGGGAGCAAAGAAGAGTTGCCATGCCAGAGCACACACTTCCAAATCTTTAAGAAAAAAAAAAAAGAAGAAGATTGGAGCAAAAATCCTCACAGCTTCTGTTTTTAAAGCAATGTGGACTCTTATTTCAGCTGCTGGGCTCCAGCAGCTGCTGTTTATTCCCTTCACCCCCGGAGTGAAAGCTGAAGAACAAAAGGCTGAGGACAGAGTATTGGGAGTGAGCTGGTGCAAGTCGAAGAACTACAACCAATGTAAGTAGGGTGGAGATGGGGAGGGGAGTTGGTAGCACACATTATGCTGATGGCACATTGATTTACCACACTACATGGCTGACTGGATGGACCACAGTCAGGGGAAGCATCCATTGACTGGACTGGGCTGGAGAGAGGTGGAGGGCTTGGCCAAAATGGTTGCACAAAGCACTCCTAGTAAAACACAACGCAGTAGTGGCTGTTGTTATTTACTACAGAGTTAGTGTAGACTACTCAGGTGTGATCCAGTATTCTGAGGTGAAAAAAGGGGCACCTCTTGCTATGTGGACAGCCTCGTTGGGATTTTCAGGCTTGCCATTCTCCTGTGGTCAGAGAGGTACATAATTCACAGACACAGTTTGATTTCAGCCACGGGATGGCAAAGGGAGAATCAAGTCACAGCTCCATGGATACTCCGTTGCTTCTCTGGCAGCCTCAGTCTTTCCTTTCTTCTGAGGATGGAATTTATTACCATAGCTCTGAGCTCTGACTTCATTCTTAGTGGCTGAATTTGTGTCCAAATAGTCTCCTTTCTGGCTGCTTAGACTAGGTGGGGGGTATTGCCCTAGAGGATCACGCTGTTTGAGGACAATAAACAGCTCTAAAAATTCATTGTTTTTCTTTAACCCCCACCTCCTCATTATCATTTTGCAGTGGTAAATACAAAGTGCAGATGAACAGTGAACACAGAAGACATAAAGTACCCATGCCAAAACACAGAAGCATTAAAAGAGATGCTTCCTGCTTTCTTTACTTCGAGCTGGGTAGCTGACATGCTAGAAATCACAGAACTGAAAAGCAAAAGTAGTTTCTGCACGAAAAGTGACTTGATCCTCTTAAAAGATCCATCTAGGATTCATCTAGAATTCCATTCTAGGAAACCTACGTCTGGTGGGCACAGTCTCCCCAGTACAAAACTCACTCACACCCTCAGCTCTACTGAGGCAAAGCTCAAGAATCTTTTCTCCCCTGCGACTCTTTTAAGAGAGAGGAGTGTCCTTGGAGGAAGTACTGGGCTGAAAATGTCTGAGTATTATTCAATATTTTTCTGAAACTTTCCAGTGCTGCTCTTACTCAGGATTAAGTTCTACTTTATTTTGTTCTACCAACAAACAAACAACGAATCCCATCCCCAAAGCATTTAGTCTAAATCCACTGGAGTTTTATTGCACTACTGCTTAAGTGGGAACAGACCTCAAATGCTACTTCTCCTTTTCTGAAAGCAGAAGACCTTAGCACTTGAGCTCAGAAGCTTGACCATTAATTGTTTGTATTGCAGAGCCTATGACATACTTAAGTAGCTGAGCACAACAATAAACACAATAGCCAGTTCATTAAATCATTCTTTGTTAAGACTTCCCAAAGCTTTGGGCTTAAGCCTCTTAAAATTGAAATCATTATGCTATTTTTTTTTAAACAAATGAGCAAACATAACTCACACAAAAAGGGGAAAGCACAACAGAGTCTTTGATGTATGCATCATCACTGTGATGTCTCACTGAGATTAAACTATATGTCTAAGAGGTTCCAGCAGCACTTTCCAAGGAGAAGCTGAAATCAGGAAGGGCTATAAAGAGCTGCTGCTGCTGTCACCTCTCCTGCAGCAGCTTCCCTTGGCCTGTCACATCACGAGAGAGGCTATCAATAAACCCTGCAGAGTGGTGTTTGCAGATCCTCTTGTGTCTGTGAGATCCCCTCAAAACCTTGCCTTGTTGATGCACCCTGCCAGTCTCTGAGGATGGCTGGAGATGAC